>NW_006238920.1:5023603-5056742 GCF_000375325.1 Capsella rubella | reverse complement strand
AAAGCCTCTGAGATCCCTTGAGAAAAGGTAGAAATCTTTTTCCGCAACTCCTCTGATCTCGCATCATCATAAAAGTTGTTTAAGAACTCAACTTTTACATCCTTCCAGCACGTAAGAGATCCAGGCTTCAACTCCTTCAGCCAAGATAGTGCTTCTCCAGCTAAAGAGTGCTGGAAAAGCTTGCAGAGCAGAAAATCCGAAGATACACCATCAGCCTTGATGCTAGATACCAGATCCTCAAACTTCTCAATATGATCCATTGGATGCTCATAAGTATGGCCATGGAACGGGTGTTGTCCTACAAGAGTGTAGTATCCAGGCTTCAACTCAAAGTTGTTCCTTTGAAATGGAGGAGGACATATAGCAGAGCGGTTAGAATAGAACAGAGCAGGCATGTTGTATTCTCCAAGTGTACGGTTCTCATCCTCTGCTTCAGCATTCAACGCCAACTGTGCATTGTCAGCTGCGGCTTGGTGTCGATCGACATCCGCCTGGTGTCGCTCGACACCATCGGCGACTGGTTCAGGAATAACAGTCCCGTCAGCATTCAGCTTCTGCCCTTGTGCATTCCTCACATGGCCATCTCCATCTCTGAGAGTACCTTCAGCATCTTGAATTAGAATCACTGGTGGTGCCATTGCTGCCCTTCTCTTAGCTTTTCGAATTCCTCTTTTTAAACCTGCTATTTCTGAATTGTTGAGATCAACTAACTCTTTGTTCTGCTGGCTTCTGGTATTAGGCATAAACCTGAAACACCAAAAAGAAAAGAGAAAAGAAAAACGTAAGTAACAAAATAAAATCAAAAACTTAGACTAAACTTTTAACCTTAATCTATTGGTAATCAAAATTGAGTCCCCGGCAGCGGCGCCAAAATTTGATCGGCTCAAATTTGCCTTGAGCTACTCTCTCAATTAAGAGATCACTGTAGTACTTAGGGATCGATTCCACAGAGACTCAAAGATTACACAGTAAATTTTCGGTATTAAAATTAAGCCAAGCAAGCAGGTTTTAAATCAAATAAAAACAGCAAATTAAAATAAAGATTGGTTTTTAAACAGTAATGAGGAAACACTAGGCCTAGGGATATTCTCAGGAAATTCAGAATTACAAATAAATAATTGTCAGGATTTATAAAGCACCGTTCTTGAACTCAAATCACAAAAATATAATCAATCAACTTTCGTTGCAAAGACCATCTATGTCTAGAACCCTAAATTCCAAATCTCTTTGCAAATTTATAAGTTTAAGACATGCATTTAATTCAGGTTTGATAAGTTCACAAAATCCCTAAACCAAATCTCTTTGCGAATAGGTATTCTGCTCATCTAGATTATTTTCAGGAAATCAATAACACTTTCGTGTCTACCAATTAACCTAAGATCAGATTCTAGGTTGCTTTCACTACTCTAGAACAAATTAACCACAATCTAGATGAAGAACTCTATTGATTAAATCCTAACAATCTAACAACCTAACAATTCATGAATTCCTTTGAAAACCCTAAACCTAACAAGAGATCTACTCAGACATGGTGAATGAAACAAGCATCATGAATAAAATAGATATCATAAAAGAAAGTAATAGAAGAAATAAAGGAGTTCTGAATCTTCTCTGAAGGAGGTTTTGATTCTTCTCTCCTGACTCTCTACAAATCTCTCTCTCCAAAATAAAGCTTAAGTCTTAACAAAACCCTAAAAACTCAATATATATGTCTTAACCACGAACTGGGCTTAATTGCAAATAAGGGAAATTTCTGGGCCGAATCTGCAAATCTTCTGAACTTCAATTAAGAGAGAAATTCAATTGCCGTCAGATATTGGTGTCGATCGACACCAGAAGTTGTGACGCTTGACACTCACACCAAATATGTTTTCCCGGTACATTCCTTCGACACATCTTCTCCAAATGCTCCCAAATGCTCCAAAAAGCTCCAATCCATGCCAAATAGTTCCTAATCCTGAAATGACTCAAAAAGACTCGAAAACACTAGAAAAGCTCTATAAATAAGACTTATATCATGACCAAAAACCCGTAAAACCATGATATATCACGTATCACCCATCCCCGAACGTCAGCTCTCCGACCAAGCTCCTCTGAAAAACCCGGATGTCCGAATAACCGACCATCTCATGCGAGAAATACGGATTCCAGCTCGACAAGCAGCTTTCTCTCGTAACATTCGGATTCCCATCGATCGGCTATCGATAAATTCTCAAAACTTCGACCAAAGGTCGAGAATAATCGGATTCCATCGACCAAAGTCGAGTGTCCGGCTTGCGAAGGGTAGAAAAGATACCCTAAGGAACCACGAACACGATCGCTACAGTTCTCCCCCACTTAGATTGGAATTGTCCTCGAATCTAAGTTTTTTTCCATGGAACCGTTTGCTTCTCAAACCATTTCTTGAAGTTCACCATCATCACTTCTTCGAGTTCCCAAGTTGTTTGCTCTTCACCATCATAATCCCATACGACCTGAATAACCTTAACCTTTTTCTTACCACTCGTCCGCAACTTCTTACCCAAAATCGGAAATGGTCTTCCCACTATAGTCATATTCTCCTGTAGATCCGGTAGAGGTTCAGACATGACATTCTCCTGATTCGTTATGCATTTCCTTAGCAACGAAACATGGATTACTTTATGAAAAGCATCCATTGCCGGTGGCAATTCCAGTTTGTACGCGACAGGTCCGATCGTTTCCAGAATCCGGAACTGTCCCATGTACCTTGGAGTTAACTTCGTATTTAAGGATACTTGATCCTTCCCCTTATACGTGACTGTCTTGAGATATACCATATCTCCCACATCAAACTCCAGTTCTCTCTGATGCTTATCGGCATAGCTCTTTTGTCGATCTTGAGCTTCTTTTATCTTAATCTTCAAGACTTTGATTCTTTCTGTTGTCGCTTTGACAAAGTCTCGTCCATAGACGCTTCGCTCCCCCAGTTGGGTCCAACACAGCGGTGTTCTACAAGGTCTTCCATACAACGCTTCGTATGGTGACATCCCAATACTCGAATGATAAGTATTGTTATGAGCAAATTCAGCCAGTGGTAAGTATTCTTCCCGCTTACCGCCCCAATTCAGAACACTAGCTCGCAACAAATCCTCAAGTGTTCGGATCGTTCGTTCAGACTGTCCATCGATTTGAGGATGATGAGCTGTACTAATATTCAACCTTGTACCAAATCTTTTCTGGAGTGCTTTCCAAAATCCCGAAGTAACTTGAAGTCTCGATCCGATACTATGCTTGCCGGTACCCCATGATATCGAACAACTTATTTCACATTGATCTCAGCAAGTTTCACGGCTCCAGCCTGATAGTGAATGGATCTGCACGATCTGGTGGCAATCCAGTCAATGCTCGGAACACGACTTCGAATTCATTCACCACCGATATTCCATCGAGCTTAGCATCTGACCCAACTTCCGCAGTAGTAATCGTGGCCAAGTATGCTTCGCAACATCTATCGATCATTTGTTCTGCCTGGATCGCCGAAACGATCAAGCTTCCCGACGTTGGCCTGATGCCTTCATATTCCATCAATGTTCCATCATTGATCTCAAATTTCCCTCGTTCGCGGTGACAATCCAAGTGTGCCTTGTGCTTACCGAGTCAATCCATTCCAAGGATCACATCATACGACTTCACCTGATAAATCACCAAGTCAGCCGGCATGTTCTTCCATCCGATCATCACCGAGACGTTCGAAACGTTTCCATAAGTTAACATCACTTGTCCACCAGCAGCATGTACCAACCCAAAATCATCCCCAGGTTCTCTCAAGAACCCACTTTTCCCAATCATTTACGGGTTAACAAAACAATTTGTTGCCCCGGAATTAAACAGAACATGAGTTTCCACCCATGATTAAGGTTCCTACACATTCACCTAGAAAGATAAGAAACCAAGCGGACACACTTCATGCAATTTCACACAGAAATTTCTAAGGTAAGTGATAGACTTACCGGTGATCGGGCGAGAAGTGCTGGGTTCCATTGCTTCCTCGGACATGCTATACACATGCGGTATTGTAGCTTGCCTCTTCGGCAGAGATGGCATTCTGTCACTTGCCCTTTTTCCATTCGACTGCACCAGCTTGGGACACTGAGACTTGAAATGACCAGGCTCGTTGCAATTTTTGCACACCTTAGCTCCTGAATCACTTCCATGATTCTTTCCCCTTGTGTTTTCTTCCGGGCAGTCACAAACTTTATGAGCCATGCTTCCACAGCGAATACATGCTCCAGTAGTCCTCCAATTATTTCAAGCATTCGGCTTTCCCATAGTTGATCCTCCACTTTGACTCGCCGATGCCTTTCTAGAAGCATTATCTTTACCCCAAACTTTCTTTTTCTCTCTCGCACCATTTCCAGATTTCCCCGACTGAAAAGTTTGATTCTGCACAATCTCAGATCGCAACATAGCTTCCCTACTTAGCCCAGCTTCCAACATAGAGGCCTTCTGAATAAGCTCATCGAGGCTACTATAATCTCGAATCCCACAAAGAGTCCGTGGTTCTTACCGTTGTCCACGCGTAAACCTACGAATCTGCACTTGCTCACTTTCAAGTTCACAACCATCATACTTCTTAAGGCGATTGAATTCAGCCTGATAATTCCTTGAAGTCATCGAGCCTTGAACCAAATCCAAGAAATCCGACTCAAGCTCATTAAAATTTTCTGGTAGAGTGTACTTTAGTGCGAAACTCTTCACGAAAAGTCTCCCATGAGCAGTCCGGACTATCCAAACGTCCAACCACTTCATCCCACCAATCATGCGCGTCCCCTTCCAGGTAGTGAACCGCAAGATCTTTCTTATACACAATTGGACACCGAATAGAGTTGAAATTTCTTTCCATTCGCTTACACCACTCGTTCGCCTCCAACAACTTACCACCAGAGAATACTTAATACCCAGCTTATGCATATGATCCATCACTTTCAGATACGATGGAACTCGCACAGGAGCAACTTCTTCCGCATCCTCACCTAGTGGATTCTCTCAATTTCATCCCCTTTTGGATCCAGATTCGGGGTATCTATAATGCCTCATCCGATTTCTACTCCGCTGTGAGGAAACACGGCCAAGAAAACCCGATCAAAACACTATTCATTTTCCGACTAAGATTCCGACAAACCATTTTTAAGCATAAAACATAATTCTTTCATTAAAAACAAAGGTTCTAGTACAACGGTAAGTTTGCTATACGCTATTACATCGTTTTAATACTAGACCAACATGAAACTACCCAAATAAACACCATCTTTCACTTCTTGCCTTAGTCTCGCGAACTGGATCCAACATTTCTCTACCCTTTCCTGCATCACAAAGGAGGCGTAAGCAAACATATTGCTTAGTGAAAACGGTCGTCCCGTCTCACCAGGCCACTATCAAACAATCGAATTCAATACATTGAAACAAACAGTCAATAATGCCAGTCACGAACAGAAAATTGTCAAGCATGACTATCCGGATTTATCGAGCAATCTTCCCGCAACCGAACAAGGCTCATCGAGCGCATTGCCGATCTATATTCTCGAGTAAACCGAATCAGTCATCGAAATTAAGCAGCAGATAATCGATACATGACAAGCAAACATTCGGAATAAACCAAACAATCAAAGACTAAGTAAATCTATGCACGAAAACGACTTAAGATTCATAGCCACGGTCGAGCACTCACCGTAGTCTCTCGGATACAGATTTTGACACCTCTTGCTGCTCGGATTCTCGCTAACTTCTCGAACAGTTCACTGAAAATCCATATCACAGATCAGATCATCGTTCCCTTAGATGATAAATCAAAGAAAATATCGATAAACACCAATTTTATCGATACTTACCCACAATACTCGACCGACTCAACGATACTTTGAACAAATCTTCCAACAAGTCGCTCTTTACCCAAAATCTACGACAAATAAACAGATCACCGATTGATCTTCGATAAAACTTAGTAATTATCGAAAAACACGAAGTTTCTCGATGATTAGGTTGAATTCTCGACAAACGCTGACAGATCTTCGAAAATCTCACTCGGTTCTCGACGGTTACTTGCTCTTTCTCGACAATTCTCACTAACTTTCAGAGTTCTTACGCTTTTCGATCATACTCGCGAAGTATGACGCTCAAGAGATTCAAAGCAGTTAATCTCGATAAAATGCTCAATAATCTTCCAGTAACTCACTCCGCGTCTTTTTTCTCACGAGAAATAATCGTTCCCGTGCTTTCTTTCGAGAAACTTAACTTGTTTCGCCAATCATCGACAGAACTCGCAGATCATCGATCTGGGTCAAGACTTCACGCACGGATCTTCGTATCACCCATCCCCGAACGTCAGCTCTTCGACCAAGCTCCTCCAAAAAACCCGGATGTCCGAATAACCGACCATCTCCTGCGAGAAATACGGATTCCAGCTCGACAATCAGCTTTCTCTCGCAACATTTAGATTCCCATCGATCGGCTATCGATAAATTCTCAAAATTTTGACCAAAGGTCGAGAATAATCGGATTCCATCGACCAAAGTCGAGTGTCCGGCTTGCGAAGGGTAGAAAACATACCCTTAGGAACCACGGACATGATCACTATAGTATCCCTCTTCACTATCTCAACTTGGTAGTTATTGACAGTATTTCAGATTCTTTGGGTGAGAAAATGGAGGTTGACTTTGATGAAGATGTTGCGGCTAGAGTCCAATTTGTGAGAGTACGAATCAATTGGAATATGGATAGGCCTCTCTGCTTTCAGAGGAACTATCAATTCTCACCGGGTGTCAACATAGTGCTCAGTTTTTTCTATAAGCGTCTCAGAGGTTTTTATTCAGTTTGTGGAATGCTAACTCATGAATCTGGAAGCTGTTTGATCCAGAATTGGGGTGGTCATGAATCATATGGTGATGATGGTGATTATCAAGATGAATCGGTTATGAATCACATTGTGTAGATGGATGATGATGGTAATCCTATTGTTGAGGATGTTGCTGCTGATGCTTTACATCATGTGGTGCTGCTGATGGTTTACCTCAAGATGGTGCTGCTGATGCTTTACCTCAAGATGGTGTAGTAGAAGTTCTCTCTTATATTGATCCAGAGATGATGTTGTTGATACTAACATGTTCCACCCTATTCCATCTTTTGTTCAGGCCATAGGCGAGGGTTCTGGTTCAATGGAGAATCTGGCTAAGGAGGTTCGCAAAAGGAAACAGGGTACTGATTTTGAAGACCAAGGTTTTTCTCAGAGACGTCGTGTTGAGTTTGTTGCAGCCAGCAATCTGCGAGAGGGTTATGATGATGATGATGATTCAGACAGAGCCGCGGTAGGGCCAGTATCACCACTGATTCCACGAGAGTTGGGTTTTGAAACAGTCAAGGCTTGGGGTAACGCCTTACAGTTCGACGCCTAGAGGAGATACAACTTGTATCTCTTGGACATGTTGTTCCTAATTGAAACAAAGCAACAAGAGAGCTATGTACGTGATTTGGGCGTCAGTTTGGGTTTCCATGATATGTGTCTTGTTTCTCCTAGAGGTTTAAGTGGTGGTTTAGGTGTGTATTGGCAAAAGCATGTTTCTGTTCAAGTTGTTTCTCATGATATAAGACTTGTAGATCTCTTTGTTGAGTATAAAATTTTTAATTTCTACTTGTCTTGCTTCTATGGACAGTATTTGTTGGAAAAATTGCAACGTTTATCAGTTAATCGACATCGTCCATGGATGATGTGTGGTGACTTTAATGAGATTCTGAAGCCAAATGAAAAAGGGGAGGTCGCCGTCGTAGCATCTCTAGTTGTAAGAATTTCACAAATATAATAGAGTGTTGTAATATGAAGGATGTAGTATAACGGGAATCCTTTTAGTTGGCTTGGGAAGCGTTAGAAGGAAACTATTGAATCTTGTATTGATAGAGTATTTATTAATTCTGATTGGCAAGCGTCTTATCCAGCATCTCAGACTGAGTTTCTCTCCATTGCTGGTTCAGATCATGCTCTAGTTATTATTGAAGTTGCTGAGGAGTTTTGTGCTAAACGTGGTCAGTTTCGATATGATAAACGTCAGGCAAATTCAGAGACCTTTATTGAAGCAGTAAAAAAAGGTTGGTCTAGAGGTAATGTAGATGCTCATGGAGGAATAACTAAGAAACTACAATTTTGTCGTAAAGAGAAAGCTGTTTGGAAGCGCCGAAACAAGAAAAACTCGGCTGAACAGATTCAGATCCTGAAACACCAAATTGATGTAGCTGAACGCGATCATTCCGTCCCTTTGACAATAGTTATTCATCTCCGTTCTCATTTGAATAAAGCTTATCAAGATGAAGAACAATTCTGGTATCTAAAAATTCGAAAACAATGGATACAGTTGGGTGATCATAACACCAAATATTTACATGCTACAACGAAGACTCGGAAATCACGCAATAGGTTAAAATAAATTATTGATAATCAAGGCGTAGAGCATTTTCGTGATACTGCTATTGGTCAGGTTGTTGAGAACTATTTTACTGAGTTTTTTACTACCTCTCAAACTTCTGACTTGGATGAGATTATTTCTGAGATTGATCCTAGAGTAACTACTGAGATGAATAGGGATCTTTTGAAATCAGTAACTGACCAAGAAATCAAAGATGCAGTTTTCTCCATTGGAGCAGATCGTGCACCAGGTTATGATGGTTTCACTGCTGCCTTTTATCAACAATTCTGGGAATTGATTGGTACATATGTTTGTACAATGGTGAGATAGTTATTCGAGTCTAGTACGATAGATCGTAAAGTCAACAAAACTCAAATCTGTCTAATCCCAAAGATAGATAATCCGAAAAATATGTTTTGATTATCGACCTATTAGCCTTTGCACTGTGAGCTATAAGGTCATTTCCAAGATAATGGTTATGCGATTGAAGAATTGTCTGGGATATGTGATCTCTGAGTCTCAAGCAGCTTTTGTTCCTCGGCGCAATATTTCAGATAATGTTCTTGTTGCACATGAGCTAATGCATTCTCTCAAGTCAAGAAGGGAGAGTCAAACGGGTTATCTAGCTGTTAAAACTGATATAAGCAAGGCTTATGGCAGAGTTGAATGGAAGTTTCTGGAAAAGGTAATGACTCAACTTGGATTTGATTCTCGCTGGATTACTTGGGTAATGGAGTGTGTATCTTCAGTCTCTTATGAGGTTCTCATCAATGGCCGCCTTATGGTCAAATTACTCCATCTCGTGGACTTCGTCAATGTGACCTTTATCACCATATCTCTTCCTGATTTGTGTAGAAGTGTTGAGTAATATGCTGAGAAATGCAGAGAGAAATAGACAGATTCATGGTATACAATTGACGAGGAATTGCCCTTCTATATCTAATCTCCTTTTTGTGGATGATTCTCTTTTCTTCTGTCGGGATACAACTCACAATTGTAAACATCTCGCTCTCATTTTTAAAAGATATTAAGCGGCTTCAGGCCTGAAAATGTTTTTCACAAAATCGTCAGTGATTTTTAGAATGAAAATTCCAACCGCTAAGAGAAACCGCTTGCAACGAATATTGGAAATCGAAGGAATTGGTGGAGGTGGTAAGTATCTCGGATTACCTGAACAGTTTGGAAGAAAGAAGATAGAAATGTTTGAGTATATTGTTCAGCTTGTTAGAGAGAGAACAGATGGCTGGTCTAATAAGTATCTATCTGCGGCTGGTAAAGAGATTGTTATTAAGTCAGTTGCAATGGCTTTGCCGGTTTATTCTATTAACTGCTTTCTACTTCCTCAAAAGATTTGTGATGACATAAGAAGTGCGCTTACTACTTTTTGGTGGGGAAAGGAGAATCGTAAGCGGAAAATACCCTGGGTGGCATGGAAAAGAATGACTTTATCTAAGAGAGATGGCGATCTTTGTTTCAAGGATCTTTACAATTTTAACAGAGCGCTCCTTGCAAAACAGGCTTGGTGTATCCTTACTAATCCTACTAGTCTCCTTGCTCGATTATATAAATGCTTGTACTTCCCTGTTTGACTTACCTTCAAGAACCTACGGGTAATCAAGGCTCTTATGGTTGGAGATCAATTCAGAATGGTAAACTATTATTACAGCAAGGTCTACAAGTTCGTCTGGAAATGGTTTGATAACAAAAGTATGGGAAGATCCATGGCTTCCAACTTTACCTCCTCGACCAGCTAATGGTCCAATTTTGGATCATGATATGTAGTAGCAGACCTTTGGCTAACTAATAAAAGAGATTGGGACCCTATGTTCTTTAAAAGGGTGTTGACGCCGGAAGATCAGGAAATAGCAAAGCAACTCTATATTTCCTCTCATGCTACTGATGACACCTACATTTAGATATACTCTAAAAATGCTCAATATACTGGGTTGCGATCCATGTTAATATGCCAGAGGCTGATCATGTTCCTCCCCCAAATGGATCTGTTGAACTAAAGCGAGAAATTTGGAACCTCAACAATGCTCCTAAGATTAAATATTTCTTAAGGCGTGTAGTTTCTTGTGCCATGGAAACGGCTACACAACTTCAAAAACGACACATTCCTGTCAACGTTATTGCTATGGTGATGAGTCCATCAATCATTTACTATTTATTTGCCCTTTTGCTGAGGCTGTTTGGAGAGTGCTTGTCTTAATTTGAAGAAGCAGCTGGTTTTTTCTGACCACCTTGAGGATAATATTCGTATGTTGATCCATTACCAGAAACAAGCTCATGATCATGCAATTAATCATAGTCTTCCCTTTTGGATAATATGGAGAATCTGGAAATCGCGAAATGACTTTATTTTCCGGAAGATTAATCGTCAGCCACATCTAGAAGCCCAAAAAGGAATTCAAGATGCAAGAGACTGGCTTGAAGTAACAAAGGTCAATCATTTATCTCCAGTTTCCAATTTGCAACCTGGTCCTACTTCTCGTGATAATAATTGGAGACCTCCAGAAGGTTTGTTAAAGTGTAATTTTGATAGTGGTTTTGTCCAAGATAGAGAGTTTACCAGTTCAGGCTGGATAATAAGAGATTGTAATGGTAACATGATCGTTGTTGGGAGTGCTAATCTTCCTCGATCTACTACCGCTCTTCAAGCAGAGGCCATTGGGTTTCTTCATGCTCTACAAGTGATCTGGAGTACCGGTTTCCGTTATGTATGGTTTGAAGGTGACTGTTTAGAACTTACTTCGCTGATCCATACGCATGGTGATCATCTTCTGATGAGTCCTCTTCTTTATGATATTCGATATTGGATGTCTAAGCTACCCCGTTTTTCGCTAGGACATGTTCATCGGGGAAATAATGAAGCTGCTGATAAACTCTCCTCTTATGCTAATTCTATGCTTTCGTTGTATGAATCTTTTACCGTACCGCCTTCATGGCTCTTACAATCTTTGTAGTTTTTCAATCATTAATATAAGTCAGAAGTTAAAAAAAAAAATAGATTCATTATATAATTGTATAATTATAATGATATGATTAAATTAGTTTAAATAGAAAATTAAAATATTTCATATTTGATCAAATATTTCATATTTTATCAAATATTTTATTGATTTTTTTTGATAAATATAAAATATACTATAGAATATCCCCTGTATTTATTAACATTCATGAAGTACATTTTGTATAGTAACCTTTATCTATATACTTATTTAGAAGGAATGTAGAATGACCCCAACCCGGATATCTAATCTGGAACGATATAACTTCATACAAAACTTCCACAAATGCAGCTCAACCCAATTTAACCACATAACTTAACTATTTTAAGCAGCAAATAAATCATAATACAAACGTATTTAAACTTAAAAAGTATTGTATGCATTCGTAGACTCTGATTTCACCATCTTTGAACATCTCTTCATTGACCAACTGATGAACCAGCTTAACTCCTCATTCCCATACAAGTTTCACTCAATTTCTTGTCACCAAACACTACATCATCTTGTTACTTAGTCACACAGCCAACCATCACTCCATCTAGCTACGAATTCACTTCACCAACAATCCACCCCAACCATCAATGGTCGTTCTCGACGATTTGAACGTCATCACATAGTCTTACCTCTTCAGGGACGCTATGATTTGAAAACTTCATCAACCCACACATAGATCCATGCCTTGTGAATATTTCTGAAGAGATTCCGCTCAATATATGACACCTCCTCTTCCAATCCAACCCGTATATTAATTATATTTACCTAAACCCATGCATAACACAACAGCTTTAATATGTTTAACTTTTTGGAAAATATTGATTACGATAAATTAGTGATTGCGAATATTGAGTACATTGATCAATCCAAATTTGTATGATTGCTAAAATTTAGTGATTATTTATATTGATAGTTTGGATTTTTGAAATGTTCATGAGTGTAGAGAATATTCTCTAAATTTCATAACTGACAAAAATGTAATATATGTCTTGTAATTTATTTTGTATAAGTCGTTTCTCTAATGGATTTAATATGGATTTGGCTTGTGAACCTTCTCATCATTTTGTTTTGGGTTTTAAATGCTCACTATCTTTTTCAAGAAGATGTGCGTGAATGGTATATATTCCAAAGATGAGGATGCGAGAAAATAGTCGTTTGGGTTTAAGAGATGCGCGGATCCTCACAAATTTGTATAGCCTACCTTTTTCCAAGAAAAAATTACCCCCAGACCTTTTGCTTAAGGCTCCCCTTTATTTAAAATTGAATGTCGATTCAAGTAATTAAGAGGATACTTTTGTACACTTTCTATTTTGTACTCCTCTTTTAATTTTAAGAAAATGTTGGGACAATTTGAGACTTATTTGCAACAATTTTTATTTTTTATAACGAAATGGTTATCAAGATTATATGTAAATATTTTTTGACCAATGCAAATTTAGTGACAAAAATCGGTGAAATATTTAGCCATAATCCTTCCTCTCATCCAAAAGTAATTTTTGACCAAGTTCTAGCCTAATTATACTCTCTCTTGAAAACTTATTTTTTTTTATTATATTTCTCTCGGAAATCAAAAATCTCTTCCATTTCTTAAGTTTCTCAATCCTGTCTCTCTCTCTCAGTTTGATGCCTAAGAATCTCTCTCTCAAATATTTCTCTCTTGATTCATTCTCTCTAAACCTCTCTGAAATCCTTCTTTCTCAAAATCTATCTCTCTCGAAATCTCTCTATAATGGTGAATAAAGGCAAATCAGGTCACGGTGGGAGATCATATGGCAGTGGTAAATTAGGTCGTGGTGACTAATTTGAGTAGAACGATTCTTAGCTTTTCTTTGTAGTTAGAGGTATCGAAACATTACCACTGTTATGCCACCTTCTAACAAAAGAGATGTTATACTGCTAGATGCTACATTTAACACTATGTCTCCTCTCGACCTGCTTGCCGTAGATAAAACTCTACAATCAAAGTTTTACCCGTCCCTTCCAAACCATATAAGAATAAAACTCCTCCTTTGTTGTGTAAAACACCATATATGATCTTATCATATATATTTTCTGCTCTTCTGTTAGCATAGTTAACCATTCGCCATGCTTCTCTTTTAAATCATATTGATTGTAGAATATTCTTTTATTTGCTAATAACTGTTTGAAAAGAGGTACAACCTCATTAGCGAGTTGGGGCAAAGTCTTAAAAGCTTTAAGAGAAGTTCTATAAAACTGTCAAAGTTCAAAACTTAAACATCATTATGTTTCAGAACTCTAAGTATACAAAATATTACTCTCTCCGTTCTATAATAGATGATCTTTAGGCCAAAATATTTTTTTCCAAAATCAGATGATTTTCTCACACATCTATGGAAATTTTTTTTTTTTTTTTATAATTTATATTCTTCTCGCAGGAGACTTCTATTTATTTTGTTTGCTTGTATAGGATTTAATACCAAAAAGCTCTGGTACCATGTTGAATTATTGAGAAAAGAAGAGAAAACAGAGCAAGAGACCATTTGTCTCTTCTCTTAAAAAGAAAAGAACATAACTGAATTTATTAGATCTGAAACTTGTTAGTTATGTTACAAAACACATACATATGTATACAAGAGTTTACGGTCGCAACCGTTCATGTATTATGAAAACTGACAACTGTAGCAACACAACTTATTTGACACACACACTCTTCACTCACATCCGTTAATACTCATACACACTAATATAACTATGAAGTCACATTAAAGACCAAACTCAATTATAAAACTAACAGTTTAAACTCAATAAGTGTGATCCAAGTTGGTATTAATGATGTTTTTCTTTATAAATAAAAAAATTTCAATGATTTACCATTTGCTTAAAAGATCATCTATTCTAGAATGGATGGAGTATAATTTAGAGGAAATAGAGTAATGTATAACTTGGAGGGTTTATTTGCACAAAATAGTTGTTTAATTCTTGTTTTTTTTCTACGTAAAATATCTCCAGCTTACAAATCCCATGTCGCTTCCATACAATATGAGTGGCACTTAAAATTACTGAAAGTTACATGATGACAAACATGGTGTTACTTAAAATTACTGAAAGTCCATTAACCTAAATAAGGTTTTAAAGGGAAGTAATCATGGTGTTAGACTAAAAATCAATTAAGGGGGAGTGTTAATTTTATAATTGAGTTTCGTCTTTAATGTGACTTTATAGTTATATAAGTGAGTAGCAGTAATAACGGGTGTGAGCGAAGGAGTGTATGTCTCAAATAAGTTGCGTTGCTTCAGTAGTTAGGGCTTATCCAACCCAACATCAAAATATAGTTTAAATGCACTCCAATCCAACACAAAAACCCCCACTATATGGTGTACCACTATTCACAAAACACCAAAAGAATAACATTATTTTATTTGCACTTTTGATTTTAAAATAATACTATAGTTAATATAATATGAAGTAATAGTTTAGAAAAAGATTTTAAATAAATACCACATTAATTAAAATTTATATTAAACTTCAATCAAGTGAAAACATGAAACTACAAAACTAAAACCAAGTAAAAGAGTGAAAACATGAAATTAAAAAATTTAAACCAAACAAACATCAAAATTTAATGTAAAAATAATAATCAAAAAGCACATATTGAACTTTGAAATGCATTAATTGAGTTTTGTGGTCCGATTATACTAATTCAAAAAATTATTACAATGTAATCTATTATCTATTTTATTTAGGTTACATGATGAACCTTATATTAAATGAAATCAAATAAGTTATTTTTAGAAATAATAATTATTTTATCAAATTATTAAGAATAAAGAGTGGGAGGAGGGTTTTGTCTAAAAGTAATTTGTTTCTTGTTGACCAAATTGACCAACAGATCCATGGCGCCAAAGTTCCAGTAATTCCCGTGGGAGGAAGGCAAACCGAGGTGGCCGCTGTGGTATCTGGTGTCAAGCTAAAAGGAGCTGCAGCACAAATCTTTGCAGCATAAGGACATGTAAAGAAGAAGTGGAGGGTAGATTCTGGAAGGCCACAGTGGGGGCAAGAAACAGTTTCACAAATACGACGATAGAGAAGGTTGTCTCCCACTGGTAGTGAGTTTTGAGCCATTTTCCAGAGTATATGTTTTGTTTTGGGGGAAATTTTGAGGTCCAGATCTCAGATCTCCAACAGAAATTCTCCACAGTATTGAAGAGTTGGCCATTGGGTTCCCTTTCGTCCTCTACTGTGGCTATAGTTTCATAGTAACCATATTTTACGGTCTAAATCCTAGAAGAGTTAGGGAGCCATGCCCACGTGTCTAGTGCCCCTTCCTTACTTGGCCGGAGCATGAGGATCTCCTCAAAGTAAGCTGGTAAGATTTCTGCAATGAGAGGTTTATTCCATTCTAGGGATTCTGGGAGAAGTAATTCTGAGATTGTTAAGGCCTGAGATGCTTCTGTAGGAGGTCCTATAGGTTGCTTTGGTGATGACAGCGAGAGCCATGGGCTATACCAGATGGGGACAGAGAGGCCATTACCAATGATTCTGCCCATTTTTGGTTTGAGAAGATCTCTTCCCAAAACGATACCTCGCGAGCCATGAGAAGAGGAGCCAGGGGCAGAGCAATCCAAGAAACTGGGGTCTTTGCAATACTTCAGAAAATGGGCTTTGCATACCTGCACAAGCGAACTATGTTAAATTTATACACTGGACTTTTACGTATGCTAAATCATACATGCATTTTTTGTAAATTTGATTTTCAATCATAAAGTTAACATTTTGTGCCAAATAATACAAAAATGTGCAAATTTTTTAACATTGTTAGATCCAACGTTAAGTCTTGATGACATGGATTCCACGTATGCAGACGTATCCGAAACGACGTCTTTTTAACATTTAAAAAAAAATTTAAAATATTATAACAAGCAGGGTTCAAACCTTGGGAACAGTTACCATTAAGTGAACTACTTTAACCACTGGGACATTATCAACTTATTGTTTTTAATTGAACAAACAATTTATATATTATGTCTCGTAGTTCGTATATATTCTTATTCTTCTTCTTCATCCTTTTTCTACTTCCATGGCCGACGACTTTTTCTCACCTTAAATTTCAGACGTGGAAAAGACAGATCTGAAAACTAAAACAAAGATGGAGACGAAGGGGATAAATGAATTAAGCCTGCTAAATCCATATGCTTAAGCTTGTTTCTTCAATTTTATTTTAGAATTTTAGTAAATAAACATTCCCAAATCACGAGACAATTTTTTCTTCTTTGATTTGGATTTAGGTGAGGAGTTTTTTTTGCTACAGTTCAGATTCATAATTCAATGTATATAAATTCAGTTACAATATAAGGGCTAATTTATTAATGTTATTTTCTAAAATCAATAAATTTTTCAATAAGAAAGAGCCATGAATTTACCCAAAACGACATCTCTCAGGCGGAATCGCGGCGGATACTGCGGCTGTAAGATTTCAGACATGGAGAGCAGAAGAAAAGAAACGGAAGATGTTATATTAAAAGGAACATGTAATATGCTATGGTAAATATTTATCTACTCAATCTCAATAATTTGGGTTGTTCGGTGGTTATTAAGTGATTTTTGGGTCTTTCACTCTCCGTGTTCGAGCCTTCCTTGTGGCAACAAAAAATATTTCTATTTGAACAACTAAAACGACGTCGTTTTGGATGTATAATGGATTCGACGTCATCGAGACTTAACAGTGGACTAACACCGTTAAACTATTTGCACGTTTTTGTATTATTTAGCACAAAAAGTTAATTCCATGTTTGAAATTCAAGTTCACGAAAAGTGCATGTATGATTTAGCACACATAAAAGTTTAGTGTATAAATTCAACATAGTTCATTTGTGCAGGTATGAATAAACCGATTTTCCGAATAAACCGATTTTCCGCAATACTTCCTAGGAGGAATTTTGCCAAAAGGCTGGATGGTTTGTTAGTATTCTCCAGCTTAGCTTAGTTAGGAGTGCATCATTGAAGTTTTTGATGTCTCTGAACCCTAGACCACCATTTCTGAAAGATTTGGTCATCTTCTGCCAAGAGACCCAACACATATTTTTCTTCCCATTGTTAGAGTCCCACCAGAATCTGGTTAATGCTGATTGAATGTGGTTGCATAGAGAGTTTGGCAATTTAAAGCAAGACACAGTGTATGTTGGCATGGAAGCTAGGACTGATTTGAGGAAAGTGAGTTTCCCTACAGAAGAAAGGAATTTGGAAGACCAGCTCATGGCTCGCTGCTTGATTCTGTCAACAATTAAGCAAAAGAGACCCTTCTTTTTTCTACCAAACAACTTAGGTAAGCCTTGATACTTGCCTTTTCCTCCTTCTTTTTGAATGTTTAGCATTGATTTCACTTTTGCTTTTGTGGCCCTATCTTTTTTGGCTGAGAAGGTTATTGTCGATTTGTCTTGGTTTATTTTTTGACCGAGGCTTCTTCTTATTTGGACAGGATGTTAAGGAGTTGCCTATAGCTTTTGGGATCAGAGCCATAGTAATGGTGTCATCTGCAAAAAAGCAGGTAGTTGATGCGGGGGCTTCCTTTAGATACTCTTATGCCTTGTAAACTATGCAATGCATAATCCATTGTATTCATTGCCTATGAAAATCCATTCTTTCCAGCACTGCTTGTAAAAATTCCCATTCTAATATGTCATATGCTTTGCTCATGTATGTTCTTACAGCCATGAAACACTTTTTCTGGGCATCAGGAGTTTGAGATAATGGAGGGTTTCATGAGTGATAAGGATATTGTCAGAGATGGCTCTTTGAGGGACAAAGCCTGATTGGTTTTCAGATATGCAGGATTGTAGAACCGGCTGAAGCCTCTGAGTAAATACTTTGGATATTATTTTGTAACAGATAGAGCATAGAGAAATAGGTCTATTGTTTGAAATTCTTTTAGGGCTTGTAATCTTGGGGATGAGCCTTACATGTGTGTGATTTATGTTTTGGGGCAGGTCTCCAGAGATGAAGAAGGATTTGACCTCAGCGATAACCTTAACTCCCAGTGTGTCCCAGTTAGACTGGAAATAGCAAAGAGAAAACCATCAGGTCACGTGGCCTTGTCGGGGTAGATGGAGAAACAAGTTTTCTTGATCTCCTATTTAGTCAGCATTTTAATAAGTTTTGAGTTTATTTCAGGAGTAACACAAGGCTGAAAGGCCGAGAGGACCAAGGATTTCCTATCTCCTTCTTGAGAGGTACAAACTGGTAATGAACTTAACAATATCCTTTCTCTTAAAGACTGGATTGCCATTAGCAGTTTCCATGACAAAAATGTTATTTATGGCTCTTCTTCCCTTGGTAGCTGCATGGAAGTAGCCTGAGTTTCTGTCACCTAGAGCCAACCACAGTTGTCTACTCCTTTGTTTCCAGAAGGCCTCTTCTTTCTTGTAAGCTTTTGTGAGCTCTTGGTTGATCTTACTAATCACATCCTGATTGTCTAAACCAGAGCTCATATTTTCTTCAAGAGCTTGCCTCATGGAATTGATTTCAAGCTGGCTCTTGGTGTGCTGTTCTTTGCTCCAAGTGATAATTGCATGTCGACATTCACTTAATTCGTTCATCAACTGATGCATGGCTTCTTGAATTCCAGGCCTTTAGAACAATATTTTTAACCATTTCATTGCCTTTCAGATTTTTTTCATATATGAAGATGCCTTTTTGTTTTTTTTCTTACAGGGTCAAAAGAGGTTACTAAAGGTCGATGATCAGAGCCTTCAAAGCGAAGATACTCACTGCGGCCTGAGGGATAGGCAAAGATCCATTCACTATTGCCCATTGCTCTATCCAGTTGACACCTAACAAGGTGAGAATGTTTCTTTCCTCTCCAAGATAGAGAATTTCCATCATGTTTAAGGTCAAAGAGGTCACAGCTGGACATAAATGATCTTAGATCAGTAAATGAGCTTTCAAGTCTGGTTGGTCCACAAAATTTCCCACTATTATTGATGATATCATTAAAGTCACCAGTGGCAGTGAGAAACCAAGGTTTAGTTCTTGAAGAGGCCAAGGACTCGATCTGATTCCAAACTTGTCTTGTTTTAGTGTTATCAGGTTTCCCATATACAAAGGTAGAATATTTTTTTTTCATGTTGCTTTGATCTTTGTATCTATGATTTTTTTGTTGGATCTGATAACTTCTAATTCCACATATGGTTTCCAAAAGAGAGCCAAGCCGCCTGAATGTCCATGAGAAATAATATGTCACAGAAGATTTTCTTTTTAAATCCCTTAATCTCAGGTTTGTCATGGGATTCCTCAGCCCAAAACAGTTCCAGCTCAACACTCTTAAGGAAGAGGGGTTTGTGGATTCTGAAAATCCACATTATTTTTCATCGATGCATGGATTAGGGTGATCTTTGGGGAGGAGCTTCCTTTCCTGGTTTTGAGGAGTTTCCTTCTTCCCCTTGAGCACAGGCACCTTTCACCATTTTTAAAGAGGGTGAGGGGTCATGTAAAGAAGCTTTTTTAAGGTTTAAGGTTTTCTTGTTATTGCTCTTTTTAAGGGATCCCGTAGTTAGATTTTATTTTGAGATTTTGCCCCCATGAGTTTATTTCCAGGTCTTCTTGCAGGTTTGGCCAGAGGTGGTTTTCCTCTACCTCTCTTTGGGGGGGGGGGGGGGGCTTTAGATATACCAGGGCTTTGGTGGTCTTTACTATGGGATTCTTTGCTTCTCCTTTAATGACTCTCATTCTTCTAGCCGCACTTTCTGTGGGATCAGCACAAGAATAATATTGTAGAGTCCTGGGCAAAGGGGGTGGGATATTTGGTTCAGAGTTTGACACTGGCCTCTAGGCCTGGCCATATTAACCGTATCCAAAACCCGAACCCGAATCCGACCCGAAATAAGCAGTTCTGTTTGGGTATGGATACTATGAAATACCCGATCATATTTAATTTGAGAAAAAATCGGGTTAGGATATTATCCGATATCCGAACAAAAACCAAACTAACCCAAACACATATACACGAGACATAAGGGATGTAGCATGTTCGACATCTGACTTCTCTTTGTACTTTTAAATTGCTATAGCCTGTTCGGCTTCTAATTATCAAAATCGAGGTTGCTTTTGTTAAAAGCATAAAATCAATTTCATCCCCAACTATTCAAGCTGGAAGACATAACTCGAACCTTTACATCATTTCCTCCATCTGAGAATTCACGTTGGAAATCACAGGTTCTTCTTCTTCATCTTGTTACTTTGTCATCTGCAGATCAATTGGTAACAGCTTGTCCTGTGGGAAGGTTGTTAAAGGGTGAGGTCTTGGGTTCGAGGAACGCCAAGCGCACCAATAACCTACCTGGTGGGCCAAGGAGGGCTTGTGGGCCAGGAGAGAGGTTACGGTCGATGCGCTGCAGCGCTGTAAGAATGCCATGTGGCGGAGTAGGCCATGTGGCGGAGGATCCCACAGGGCGGGTTGTTACAAAACTAAAGGAGCTGTTGTTGGAAACGAACCAGATCATAAGAGTCCAAGGACACTACCCTCAAGGTCAGGTGTGTGGAACCATTTCACAAGATTACCAAATAACCGTAAAAGATGTACCTGCAACTACTGTGGAAAAGGTTTAGGATGTTCAACAAAAGGAGGTGCAAAAAACTTGTGGAATCACTCTGAAATATGTAAGGCACTCAAGGCATGGAAAGAAGGTCAAGATCCTACTCATGGTCAACAAGTTATTAATAAAGATGGAGATTTACTAACTGCGAAAGTGCCTGAGGATATATTCAGAGAAGCAGTTAATGAACTGTTGGTGATAAGAGAGTTACCATTGTCATTTGTAGAAGGAATGGCACTGAGACACTTTTGCAACAAGGTTATCCTTCTGTCTTTTTCTTTTAATATACATGTTCTGACTTTTAATATACATGTTCTAATATACATACTCGATTTAGTTAAATATGTACAAGCCTCATTCAAGGAGAACAACATCAAGAGACATAGTAAAGAGGAGCCTTTGATAGAATGGAGTTTGAAGATAAGCTTTACAATGATCATTTCTTAGAAGTTGATAAAGATGAAGTAAAAATGATTGGACCTCCTTCAAGGGATGATTGGCGTAAAACTGAAGGGTTAGTGAAGTTTCTAAATGTTTTCTATCATGTTACACTAGTTGTATCCGCCTCTACTACTTTGAATGCACATTTGTGTTATGGTGAGATTGTTAACATAACAGTCAAGCTTCAGTTACTTTGTCATAATGCTGATCCGGATGTGAAAGTAAATGCTCATAAAATGTTTGCCAAATTTGAAAAGTATTGGGATGGCTTGAAGAATATAAACAAGATGCTGATGATTGCTAGTGTTTTTGATCCGACAAAGAAGATGCAGTTTGCAAATATGTGTTTTGAAGAGCTATATGGGGAAGATAGTGCAAAAACAAAGGAGTTGATTCATGATACCATGCGTGATATGTATAAGGAGTATAGTGACAGACATCTTCAAGCAACAAATCTGTCACATTCTCAGTCTCAGGCTCCATCCTCATCTCAGATTATTCCAGAGAGGCAAGCAGAGAGAGTACTAAATGACTAATTAGATGATGACTTTGAAGGTTACTATATGGTGGAGGTTTTGGTGTGTACAGAGCAGTGGTTAAAACAAGACATAAAGTTTGAAGAAAAGGTGCTTAGAAATGCACAAATTCTTGCATAAGTTGAATTTGAAGATGAGCTTCAAAGTGGTATATTTCTAAATTCTTATCTTTCTATTTGTTGTTAATTTCTAAATCTTATGGTTGTAATTTTCTTTTCTAGAGTTTGAAATCCCCTCACAAGAACCTTAAGTGATTACAAGCAAATGAGGATTGAGGATTGAGCCATTGAGGAGTGTGGAAGATGGTTTGGATTTTGGATGATATTTCTATCTTTAAACTATAAACTTGCATTCGGTTTTAGTATTTCATCTCTTTAGGACTATTTCAATGATTGAATGTTAAATGAGTGAATGTTTAGATTATGAATGTTTGAGAGTTTGATTTTATCAGATACAGTTAACAATTTTGGATTTTTCGATCTATTTTGGATAATTTTATCAACCTGCATTTTAGCACTGTGGCATGTACCAGCTAAGATACGACCTCTAATGGAAACAGTTCCAGTGAAGGGGCATTTCTTGTCAACGTAAGCTCCTGTACCAAAGAAAGAAAACAAAACACAATCGCCTCCGAACTCATACCCGAACGAATATCTAAATGCTTAGGCCTATTGGCTGCTCCAGGGGAGATGTTCTAGGTCTAAAGGAGTCAGCAGTTTCCTAAGACCATGATTACCAGAGCAACACATGAAAGATACTTAAAATTAAACTAATAATATATTTAATATTAAACTAAAAAAATCAATTTATTAGCAACTATACTTAAAATTACATTTCCACTAGAGGTTTGGAGGGAAGAAACGATGAAGTGTCTCCATCAACAAGCATTATAAGGAGATGTAAATAGGAAGAAGAAGAAGAAAACTGCCGGAGAAGAAGAAGAAGAATAAGTATTTGGGTGTGTCTAGTCTCCTATCTCTGATCCGGTGCCACGGTTAGAAAACTGCCGGAGTAGGCTTCGATTTCGGAATCTTCTGGGTTCGGATCAATCATCGCAGCCTCATGTTCTTCAGCTTCGTCGATTTTGAGAGAGAAAACAGAGAAATCTGTCGAGAGAAAAAAAAAAAAAAAAAAAAAAAATTATTATTTTTTATTTACTCAGCTTCCAATTAAACATTGACACGTACCGTTTCTTAATTGTTGCTTTTGCTACCCGGAGAAGAAACGATGCTCGTTATAATGGGCTTTTTTTTTGTTTTTGTATTTATTTTTACCATACAATATTAATAGGCAACCCATCTAGCAATGCCCACTGGACATGCTCTAAACAGAGCTAGCAGGGGATGGATCTTTGGCTCTTTAATGCCTCTCATTGCGGTGAGGAAGAGCATAAGGTCTTCTTTGCTTCCATTGTATATCAGGAGCCTTGTGATCATATATTCTGCCACTGTCTGAGGATCTAGCTGGAGATCTTCTAGAGGATAAATGAGGGTAATTGTTTGTTCTTGATTCAGTTCGAGATGTGGAATGGGAAACCAAGATGTCGGCCTTTCTTTTTCGAGAGTTGTGCGCTACCATGGAGCATGAGTGTTTGGATGGGTCTCTAGAGTTCTGGCGAGGGGGTAGGAAGTTATTAGCCGGGTATAATAGTTTCTTGTACCCTCGATAGAACTTGACTGGTGAGCAGATCTAGCTGGCTTTGTAGATTTGCTTTTGAAGCCTGGAGTCCAGGGAAATCTTTGATATCATGAGTGAGTCTCTAACAGTGGTGACTACTGGTGACAATGGTTCTTCAGATTCTTGTACTCCAAAAACACTAAAGCTTCCTTACCATTTGAGAATTCCACTATTGTTTCTTTTTGTAGGGGTTTGGAGACCATTAAGTAGAACCTTTATTTTGACTGTAGCAGAAGATATTACAGTATCTTAGATTTCACCGAGTTCCTCTCCAATAAGATGGAGCATCTCCTTTTGCCAAAAGTATCTCAATCTAGAAAGGGATTTGAGACGCGAAGGTGCCAGAGATGACGAAGTTTATACTAAAAAAAAATTACAAATGTATTCTACGTTCAGCCATAGCTTGAAACCTTTTCACCACGGTTTCATTGGTTACACATTCTAATATTTTTTTTTCGATATAAGAAATGAGACAATCACTTCAAAATTGATTGCCAATGAGATTGCTTAACACGGTCTTCACAATCTTCATTCCTGAAAAGCATCTCTCGATAGTTGCGGTTGCAACAGGCAAAATCAAAGCTAACTTTAAAAGCCTATAAACCAGAGGATGAGAAAGTTGTTTCCTGGTTTCTACCATCACTCGTGCAAACATTTCTCAACTTAGCAAACATTTCATCACTTCGCACATTATCAATATAAATATCAAGTTGTTGTTCATGAGATATGCACTCCATTCGACTAAAATCTTTAGGATAAAATTCAGCCAATCTCAATAACTTCCTTTTATCAAACTCATGGAATGAATCAATAGGATTCAAAGCTGCTGTGCAAACAAGTAATTCAGAGTTTACCTCGTTAAAGCGATCGTTAAACTCTTGAAGCTGGATATTTAAGACGGTATAAAAAAAAATTTACTTGGTAGTGATGTAAATTGGTTATGCCCGTCTTTTTGTGTGGCTTCCTTTGATCAATGAAGTCTTCATCCATGTTGAGAATCTCAGTGTTGTGTTTCTCAAAAAAATTTAAAACCTTCTCCACAAAAGAATCCCATCCACTATCTCTTAACTTTTGTAGTTCTTGCTTTGTGGATTCAACTAATGAGATAGCATTTATGATGTTTTGATCTTTTCTTTGTAACGCCATAGAAAAATTCTTTGTCAGTCCTAGAAGAAGCAACATCAAGTGTAGATAGAATACATAATCAAAAGTATGAACGTATTTGAGAAGACCATTTGCTTGACTTCTTTGGACATTTTCTATACCTTCATCCTCAACATAGTCAAGCACCTTAATTGTAGAAGAAAACAAGTCAACTAGCCTCAACAATGTGTTATAGTGAGATCCCCAACGTGTAGTTCATGGTCTTTGAAGTGAAGACTCTTGATTCAACACTTTTCTAGTCTTAATTTCACCACTACTTATTCATTTCTCAATTTCAACCCGCTGAATTTCCCGCATTATATCCTTTCTTTTGCAAGAAGCTATAAGCACGTTCACTAACACAGAAACCTTATCGAAGAAATCCCCAACTTCACAATGTTTCTTGGCAACCGCAACAACAACTAACTGAAGTTGGTGAGCAAAACAGTGTATATAGTATGTTGAGCTACTTTCTCTTGAAATCAATGTTCTCAACCCATTAAGCTCACCTCTCATATTTGCTGCCCCATTATAGCCTTGTCCTCTCAGCTTTCTCATACTCAATCTATATTTAGCAAACAATGAGTCAATACCAGATTTCAAAGATAAAGAACATGTTTCCTTCACATGGATTAGACCAACAAATCTCTCTTTCACTATACCATGTTTATCAACAAAACAAAAAAACTATAGCTATTTGCTCTTTCTTGGAAGAGTCAGGAAGAGTTAGCAGACTCATCCACCAACAGAGCAAAGACATCATCATCAATCTCTTGAAGTATCGAGTGAATTACTTCTTCTGAAAAGCAATTATCAATGTCTTTTTGAATTGGATGAGACACCATTTTGGTTATTTCCAGGAGCATTCTTCAACACAACCTTATTCACAGCCTCATTTTGCTCAGCGGAATACTTCACCAACTCCAAAAAAATTCCCCTGTTACTAGAATCCATTGTCTCATCATGTCCCCGGAACGACAATCCTTGTCTCAATAAGTATCGAAAAGCATCAATCAAAGCATTTATCGAACACGATAGTCATCCTTCATAACATTGGTTTGTTTGTGTAGAGCATGTTTAATTGATTGACCTTGTCTCACCAAATCTTCACACTTTTTCTTAGCTATGTTATGAAAGCTATTTATTTTATTTTTTTGAATAAAATGTTAAATTCAATTCAAAAGAAAAATGGGTTCGTGTTTACAACATGTGCAACGGGAAGCTTAAATTTTGCTGAAAAGAAACAGAGTAAACTTGAGTTAAGAAAATCAAGAAGTAGAGCGGCTTTGCAGCCAAGTTTGGAATCCTGCGGTGTATCTGTGGTCCGCCATCCTCCGGATCGTTGTGCATTGGTTTCGTACTTGTTGGTCTAGCCTCTTTATGAGCTGAGTCGTCGTTGTATGAGCATTGCCGTGTCGGCGGTCATTACGTTCTTTCCAGATGGCGTGAATGGTGGCTTGGAAGATGTAGCGAGCTAGAAACTTCTCCACTCGGGACAGTTGGTGGGCTGAAACGTAATTAAGCAGTGAATTCCAATCTGTAGTGTAATGTGATCCAAACACTCCTTTGGCCAGTGCAGCCCAAATGGCTGAAGAGTAGCTGCAGCCGAAAAAGAGATGGTCGCGTGTTTCAGTGTTGTTTATACAAAGAACACATTGACCGGAGGCGTCTCTGTTCCATTGTAGTAATCTTGCCCCCGTAGGAAGACGGTCGTGAACTGCTAACCAAGCACAAAAGGAATATTTTGGTGTCGTGTGAGTGAACCAAATCCCTTTATACCAAGGAGCTCTAGTAGATGGAATCCGAATATTATTCCAAGTGTCTTTAGTTGAGAAGTCTGGTCTGAAATCGTCACGCTTTCCTCGCCATAGCATTACGTCCATGTGGGTCGTGGTGTTATGACGTTGCTTGGCCATGACTTCCTCAATCGCATTTAGGTGCCCGTGGCGGTGCCTTCTCCTTCGGTGGGTCGACAGCGCCTCAGCCACAGTCATATTGCGAGTAATTCCCAGATCTATAGCACCTCGATACCCTGCAATATCAAACAAAATTCCCATATTAGACCAGTTGTCAAACCCGAAAGAAGTATGCTCACCATTACCAACTTCCAATTTGCATAAGCGCCGAGCTATGTCCTTGTACTTCAAAATCTTTTTCCAAATCCAGGAGCCCATGGTAGTCTTGTTCTTCACAGTCCAAAAAGACTCTTTCTTCAACAGATTCCTGTGAATCCAGCTAAACCACAGGGAATTGCCTTTAGAGAAAATTTTCCAAACCAGCTTTAGGCAGCAGACATCATTTGCCTCCTTTAAATTCCTTAAACCAAGCCCTCCCTCAAACCAAGCCCTCCCTCCTCCTTTGGAGTACAAACTTTACCCCAAGCAATTCAGCTTTGGTTGTCGTCATCTCAACCCTAGACCAGAGAAAAGCAGAACAAAGACGATCCACTTCAGCTATGCATGCGCGAGGAAGCCGAAAAGCGCCCAACCAGAAGTTACAAAGACTCCATATAACAGAACTTATCAAATTGAGTCTGCCAACAAAAGAGAGGTATCGATTAGTCCATGAGCTAATTTTCTGCTTGATGTGCTCTACTAACGGCGAGTAATCAGTGGCAGTTAGACGCTTGGTGACCAGTGGTAAGCCCAAGTAGCGAACAGGCAGCTGTCCAACATCAAAGGCAAACCGGCTAGCAATTTGTTGACGGGCAGTAGACGAGACACCAGCCAAATACAAGGTTGATTTTTCCAGACTTATCTTCAGCCCTGACCTACTCGCAAACAGGTTAAACACAGCATCAATAGAGCGGATCTTGCCATCCGAGAGAACCATGAGATCATCAGCGAAGCTCAAATGAGTCAGCTTTAAGTCCTTACACTGCGGGTGATAACCAAACTGTTCCTCCCCAGCAGCTCTATCTAACATTTTAGAGAGAACATCCATGCAAATGACAAAAAGATAAGGGGGTAAAGAGCATCCTTGACGGAGTCCTCTAGAGCTCTGAAAATAACCCGATAATTCTCCATTAACTTGAACTGAAAATGACGCCGTAGTGACACAAAGAGTAACCCAATGTATAAACGTCGGAGGGAACTGCATAGCGGAGAGAGTATTGACAAGAAACGACCATTGGACAGAATCAAAGGCCTTCGAAATATCAATCTTAATAGCACATCTCTGAGAGACCGAGTCCTTGTGGTAATTCTTAACCAGTTCGGTTGCCAATAACACGTTCTCCATCAACAATCTATCCTTGACAAAAGCTGATTGGTTACCCGCTATGAACTTAGGGAGAATCTGCTTCAACCTATTAGAGATAACTTTTGTAGATAACATTGCAGCACGAAATGGGACGGTAGTCTTTCATTTCCCTCGCATCCAATTTTTTCGGAATGGGAGCAAGAATTGTGGAGTTAATTCCCTTCGGAAGAAAACCCTTAACAAAGAAAGATTGGATTGCAAGCGTAAACTCCTTGCCCAGAACATCCCAAGAGGCTTTGTAAAATTCAGAAGTATACCCATCTGGACCCGGAGACTTGTCATTTGGCATCGAAAAAAGCACTCTCTTGATCTCCTCAGCCGAGACTTCACTTGTGAGCATTTGTTTGTCTTCCTCGGAGCAGCGAAAAGGAAGCAAATCCTGGATATCATGGACCACATAATCCTGTGGAGAAAATTGAAGAAATTCCTTAAAATATCTCACAGCCTCAACATTAATATCAGCCCCCAGCACCACACGACCATCACTGCAAAGAATTTCCCGAATCGAATTCTTAATTTTCCGGGAAACAACCGCCCTGTGAAAAGCTTTATTATTTTGGTCACCCACTTGCAACCAGTGTAACTTCGATAGTTGCTTCAGATACTTCTCCTCTAAACTCGCCACATGATCCCACCGGTTGAAAGCGGCCTTTTCCTCCTCAATGGTGGTGGAGTTGGGGTTAGCTAGATTGTCTCCTATTTTCCGACAAAGAGTGTCATAAGCTTCTTTTGATCTCTTCACAAGATGGCATATCCTCTCTTTTGCCAAGCTGCGAATCTTTGGCTTAAGCCCTTTTAGTTTTTTTGTAAAACGAAACTATTTATACTTTTACCTATATGACCAAACAATCTTTCCGACTTGTTCCAACAATTGAATCCCTCTGTCACAAATCCAATTTTTCCACCTCTTGCTTTGTTTATATCTCCAAACAAATAACATCACAAACAATATGCCTTTTCTGTCTTCACACTGTATTCCAACCGATCACCAAACTGATCAAACCAATTAGGATTAAACCGCCTTAGTGTATTCCCAATATTCCTTACAAGTCGTTGCTCAAAAGTATGACCACGAGGTTGACAAGGTCCTCTAATCTAATACTTACGCCTTACCTCGTCTCTTTGATTAGGATGATATTCTAAAATTGCTTTTCTCTCACTGGGATCATGAGGCAAATCATCTAAATCGATATCAACCGGTGATGGAGATTTTCGTTTCATTAGTAACCTGGAAAACTAAAACAAGTTAGTAAAATTTAAAACCAGACCTTGTTTGAAAACCAATCAAACAAAGATCATGAATTATCATAATAATAACATAAAGGAAAACAAAGTATCAAAATTGGAATTGAATAAAAAACGATCGAAGTTTCAAAAGTTATAACATGATTGAAGCTAAATTAAAATCTAAAATTTAAATAGATTAAATTAAAAAAAAACATACAAAACCTCACGTTAAATTCAGTTCACCATTGATGTTGCAAAGGTTTCCTCAACTGTTTTCAAGTTTTATCACGTAGCCGTCTAGGGGAGAAGGAAGTTTTTTTATTTATTTTAAACAATTGTTTTTTTATTATAATGTAAACCTAATGGACTTTTTCTAAACCAAATAATGAGTCCACATACCATATATAAGCCCGTTATTTGTAGTGGGTTCAAAAATATATAGTAGTGGGGTCTTATTATTATATATAAATAAATAAAAAAATTTCCAAAATTAGGTGGGGTCAGTTGACCCCACTTCCTTCTCTTTGTATCCGCCCCTGACGCCATCTCTCCAGTGGGCCCCATGTTCACCACCAGCACATAGGCCCACCTCTCTTAATGGGCCTCACGTTCTCTCACTAGGCCCATGATCTCATTAACATTTGACAGCCGGTTTGCTACGTCTGGGAGGCTTAAAGACTAGTTTACCAACCCTACAAATAAACACATGATCTTTTCCCTGTGTTTTGTCCTCACGCACACAGTTCCGAAAACCACTTTCCGAAAGGTCACCCATCCTTTGACTACTTCAGCATAAGTACGCTTAACTCTAGAGTTCTCTCAAGACCCTTGAATGAAAAGATAAGTGAACTTTGGTGATATAGGTGGCTAAATCAATTCATTTAAACCTCTCCGCAAACTAGGATCTCACAATTCTCCCCCACTAACAGACTGCAATGTCCTCGTTGTGCACAACGATCGTCACCCCCTGACAGTGTGAGCCCACTACTCCACATTTGTCTGGGTTCGGCTCTAACACCACTTGTAACGCCCCGACCGTCATCTCTCCAGTGGACCCCATGTTCACCACTAGCACATGGGCCCACCTCTCTTAATGGGCCTCATGTCCTCTCACTAGGCCTATGAGTCTATTAACATCCGACGATCGATTTACTAAGTCCGGGAGGCTTAAGGCCCGTGTATTAATTGGTTGTAGTTTTTTCAGCATTTAAATGAGAAAATACTTGGTTCACCCCCTCTTAATTAACCAATCAAAATACAAAAATGTGCCACGTCATTTTTTATTTAACAAAAAGTAAATCAAAATTAAAATAAAAAATAAAGCAAATTAAGGAAACAAATTATGTAGGATTTTTAGTAAGGAAATATATTTTGGTTTGGGTTGACAAAAACATGGTTAGGGTTTAGATTTTGTAACAACAAAATTATATTTTCGGTTTGGGTTGAAAAAATAGTGGTTAGGGTTTAGATTTTGTAATTAAACAAAATTATATTTTGGTTTGACAAAATAATGGTTAGGGTTTAGATTTTGAAATTAGATGAAATTATATTTTGGTTTGGGTTTATAAAAGAGTGGTCAAAGTTTGTTTTATTTTGATTTATTCTTTAAATAAAATATGACTTGGCATATTGTTTATTTTGATTGGAGGGTGAACACAAGTATTGCTCTTTAAATGAAGACTTATTAGTTTTATCCCCAACAATATATGCAATCGTTAAATAATACATATGATATATGTACATGTTCTGTTAGGTGTTCTTCTTGCCTTTTTCTTTATAGGGCTGCCTTCTCCTTTTTGTGATTATTCATTTCAAAACAGTGACATATAGGATGATGGGTAGTTTACCATCGATTCTACTTCCCTAAAATACATTATATGTTTTAGTTTATTTATCCATCTCTCAAACCTTGGATTATAAAAATAGTTTTAAGATTAAGAAAAAAAGTATAAAAAAGCATACCTTCATTTGAGGATTAATAAAAAAACTTTAAAAAGAACAATTGATATGAAGATGAGACTAAAGGTCTTTTAGTTGTAGATAGATCAGAAATATGTGGTCTGGTTCTTGATTTTCATTCATCATCATTTTCTCTGTTGAATGCCACCATGAAACTAGTTATATTAAATTATTAGATCTTGGCGAGAAAAATAAGATTTTGGGGTTTTAGCACGAAAATGTAATTTTGCGTTTTGGTGGGAAAACGTAATTATATGTTTTTGGTGGGAAAACATGATTTTACGTTTTTGCCGGGAAAACATGATTTTACGGTTTTGGCGTGAAAATGTGATTTTGCGTTTTGGTGGGAAAACGTGTTTATACGTTTTTGGTGGGAAAATGTGATTTTACGTTTTGGCGAGAAAACATGATTTTACTGTTTAGGCAGGAAAACAAAATTTTACGGTTTTTGGTTGGAAAATGTGATTTTTTCTTTTTTAGCAGAAAATTTTATTTTACAATTTTTGAAAACAAATTTGAGATATTTGCAAATGTATCATTTACAAATTTTGTAGACAAATAGATTATTGGGATAATAAGGGTATATTGTCATTTGCCATTTTTTGATGAACCATCTTCATCAAGATGATCCAACTTCAGACATCCAAATGACTTTCAAAATTTTGCCTAAAATTTAAAAACTCATCTAAATGACCATCTGGATAATTCTCAAAAATGTTCATTTTTAGAGTTAGACGAACAACATCCTGATGATCCATGCAGATGCTTGACAACTCTTTCTTGTTTTCCAAAAGCTAAGCTTCCACATTTGCTTTCTCTTTCTTGAGAAGAAGTTCTCTCAACTCCCAAATGTTTGGAGTTTTCAAACTAGGTCTCGAATGCCCAATCAATTCACACATTTCATTCCAAGAAAGATAAGTGACAACAATGAAAGTAAGACATGCATTGTACAACCACCTAGTTATACCAACGTAAACTATATTCCTTTGTTTTTTTTATGACAAACACCAAAGATACCTTTTTCTCTTTTTTCGTCCATGTAGAATATCTCTTGGATGAATAGTGGCATATTTATTTAAAGGTGATTTTCCTTTTCTTCGATAGTAGTGCACTAGTTGATGGTTCTCCTCCATCATATACTCATCATCAGCACCAACCTCAGGTTGATGATCCACATTACGAGCTTCTTTCTGAACTTCCTTTTTTATCATGTAATCCCTAAGTAACTTCTGAACATAATATGGAATCTGCTTACATTTTGCAGCAACCATCAACTAAATGAATTTTAACGCGAGTTATTCCTCCATTATAAACATTGAAGGATAAATTACGCTTCCACGTGTTGTTGTTTCTTCTAACACAAGTTCCAAACTTCCTGCCTGGATCCACTTCTCTACCACCACTGTTTCCAATTTCTTCACTATTAGACATTATGAGGGCATGATTAAAATGCAAGAAGAAGAGAAGAAAACAAAAGAATTAGAATTAGCAACAAAAATGAAACAGACCCATGTTTAGTAAGAAACAGAACCGTGATCAGTAGGCCATATTGATTTACTCATTCTCTCACCGCAAAGACGGAGAGAAAAGAAAAGATACATAGGAGGGAAAGAGAAGAGAGATTATACACAAAGACACAAACCTGAGAACTAAGAAAAAAAAGATGCAGAGAGGAATGCAGAGAGGAATGCAGAGAGGAACGCAGAGAGGAGAGGGCAAGTGCATTAGCGGTTCTAGAAAAAGTCCCTCACATTTTTGGTTTTTAATTTAAATCAGAATAACATATAATTGGTAGGAACGTTCCTTATATTGCGACGAATTATACAAGTACTTCGCGCCACGTGGCGTTTTATGATTGGGTGGTGTTTTTTGTAGAGAGAAATTTTTTGGGGTCTCGATTAATCTGGTTTGTATTCTCTCTCTCTCTCTAT
>NW_006238920.1:5021804-5023503 GCF_000375325.1 Capsella rubella | reverse complement strand
CTCTCTCTCTCTCTCTCTCTCTCTCTCTCTCTCTCTCTCTCTCTCTCTCTCTCTCTCTCTCTCTCTCTCTCTCTCTCTCTCTCTCTCTCTCTCTCTCTCTCTCTCTCTCTCTCTCTCTCTCCCTCTCTCTCTTTCTCTCTCTCTCTCTCCCTCTCTCTCTCTCTTGACTCGCGAAGGTGACTGCATCGGTGAAAAATATCACCAACGATTTTTCGGCGATATCACAACGCAATCCTCCTCGTCTCTGCGTTTTGGAGTCTTGCAAGCTAGACTCGCAGTTATAAAAAAAATCAATTTCCTTTATGTGTAAAATACAAAATAGCAAATGTTATGCGAGCATGCATAATATTCCATAATATGATTGTCGAAGATGAACGACATACATACAATCTTCTTAACATATCTGAATTTCAACACGGAGAAGATGTGGATCAAACATAATCCATTGGTGCTGCCGGTGTGGCTTCAAATATCGGCACTACGATTACTCGTCGAACAAGGTTTCGGGATAAACAAGCCCATGAACAATTAAAAGATGATTTGATTGTTCATATTTGGACTAACTTTGGACATATTCCGGATAATGAAGATTAATTTTAAAATTTTTATGAATTGAATAAAATGTTTGTTTTTATTTTTGATGTTTGTATGTTTTATGTTTTATGTTTTATGTTTTATATTTCTAATGTCTTAGTTGTATGTTTTTGTTTTTTCAACTTTTTGTAACTTTGTAATTTTTTTAATGTTTTCAATGTTAATGTTTTATGTTTTATTTAATTAAATCTTTTTATATGTTTTTACTTAGTACTTTAAATAATTAATTTTTTAAAACTCAAAATAATATTATTTTATTCAGGGGACCAAATGTGACGGACATCAATGCTAATATATAAAATAAGAAACTATCAAAATAATAATATTAAATGTGGGGAACCAAAAACCATGGGACACCAATGCCCATAGTCTTATAATATACTAGTCGGTTACCTGCACTACGCGCGGGAGTTTATTATGTTGTTTATGAATAACTAGTTCGTATTTTATTTTCTACTTATTTTTTTTACTATACCATACTTTTCTTTTTTAAACTTAAATTGTGTTTGTATAGAAAAACTATTGAGTTTTAGCTTCATTAGTTGTTGAGAAATTAAGTGTGTATAGTATAAGTCGAAGTGTGGGCGTAAATGGAAGTGCGGTTGAGAATCATTGAGAAACGTGTGCTATTAGGGTTTTTACCAAATATAGATCTAGATGTTAATATTTTGGGCCCTTTTATATATTAGCATGCAATTTGAACATGATTTGTGGGTTTCGGACGGATTGTTATATTTTTTAGTTGTTTACATTATCTCTTTATATATTGTCATAATTTATTATTTTTTGTTTTACGTTTTCCTTTTTTGGATTTGTCGTACTTTATATCTCGTAATGATCTTTTTTGTTTTATGTTTTATATATTTTTTTGTTTTTCATATGGAACAATTTTAAATTTCACATATTAGTATAATTTACTTTATATTTAGTCTATCTCATTTAATAATGTTTTTTATTTTAATTTTCAATTTTATGAAATATAGTTAATTTTTTATTTTGTTTATTAGTTTAACATATGTGGTGTATTGGAAAAAAATAGTTAAATTCATATGGAAACTTTTAAAGAAATATTATTTTTATTTTACCTTTTTATATGTTTATAAAT
>NW_006238920.1:4991191-5021704 GCF_000375325.1 Capsella rubella | reverse complement strand
GAATTCATGTTTCGGTCCGACCTATCTCATTTATGTTAGAAAATTTTTTGAGACATAAATTAGATAGATTTTTATATTCTCAAAATTTCTTACTTTTTGCTCTATTCCCGTTAAATCCCATTATATTTAGATTTACATTGTGTAAATATAATCATATATATTTTAAACATTCACTAAAAACTATAATCTATTATTTATATATTTGTTAGTATAATCGATAATTAGTAAGTTTTTTAACTTTTAATCAATTATCTTTTTAGTTTTATAATGTATAATATAAAAAAGACCTTTCATATTCATTTTTGAAAAACTTATTTACATAGGTTTAAATATTAAAATTAAATGATAAAATGGTATAATTAATTTTAAAAATTAAATAATAAAATGAGGTGGATGATGATGTGGCTTAAGGAGAACAGAGAAAAAGTTAACTTTATATATATAGATTAAGGTTTTAACAAGTCATAACAAGTTTAAAAAATAGTTTAAAAGACAGAAATACCCACAAACATTAGAGTAGAGTCTAAACCCTCACCTTACTCATATAGCGCTCCTGACGCTTTTTTGCAATTACCTTTGATGGCGTCAGCATCTCATATCTATTTGCTATAAGCTCTCATGGCGATGATTCTTGTGCCTTGTGCCATTGCAGCCATGGCGCATGCCATTGCACATTTTTCCAAACGCAGTATCCAAGGTTTCACAAACAATTAAGAAACATAAAACATCAAAACAACAACTCTAGATCATTTTCCTCATCTTCGCCTTGATTTCACGATCACACTTTCTTTACACCATAAGAACATATGTGTGAGTATTATCCCAAATGCTCAGTGAGACGGTCCTCCCATCTACTAGGTTATACACACAAGCTTACTAAATCATGATTTCCCGCAAAAATTCCATCTCCAACCTCAAATTCCAACTACTTGCGCCTCTTATCCGCATAACTCTTATACCGATCTTGCGCCTCCTTCATGTTCAGCTTTAGAACTCGACTTTTCTCCGAGGTCTCCTGAACAAATTCTGCACCATATATGCTCATCTCCCCCACTTGAGTCCAGCATAAAGGTGTACTACATGACCTCCCATACAACGTCTCATAAGGAGTCATCCCAATACTCACCTGGTAGCTATTATTTATAGGAAAACTCCACCAAGCTCAAGTGATCTACCGACTGACCACCCTTAGAACTTTGAAACTCTACACTCTCTGGAAAAATGCTAAAAGCGGCTGAAGAATAACAAAGTTGACTTCTCGTCCTTTTACAAGTCAAACATAGGGTTAAATCAATCCAATCAAGACGATTTTGTAACTAAAATCAAACCGGTCCAACCAAAAAAATATTGGTGTCGATCGTTACCATTCCTTGGTATCGATCGACCCCACCCATTTTTGAACACAGGTGTTAAAGTGGATGTTTCTTTTTTTTTTGGAAAATCAAGGTCGGACGTTTCGTAACGGTCAAATTGAACCCTTTTTTGGGGGAGTAGATGTTTATAATTTTTATTGTATTAAAGGCTAAACCTCTAGATCCACACTTTGAACTCTCTCACTAAACCTCTAGATCCACACTTAGAACTCTCTCATTCTTTCTCTTTAGTTTCAGGAAGCGACTCAGCCAAACCTCATCTTGTTACTAAGTCGCATAACCAACCAACCCTAGCGACTAAATAAGAGAATAGATGGGATGGAATAGTTCATTTCGTCCATCCACGGAAACGCTTCTCTGATAAACCATTGAATTCACCATCGTAGCTCCATCTCCACACTCTTGAGCTCCACTTTTGTTCTCCATCAACCAAGAACTAAATCTATAGTCTATGATAAGTTCTACAAGGTTCTATTTCAAACAGAGCTTGTTGACTCAAACAAAAATAATAAAATTAACACCATTCAATCCATACAAAACATATATATGAACACTTGATTAATTGATAAAGTAACCGTTCAACTGGAAATCCCACCGCTGGATATGGGACCGGTACTACCACGAGCATCACCATCAAATTTCTTCCCGATCAGACAAATTTTTGACCTCCAAACTTTCCCTAAAAAAGGCCATCTCATAACAGTTTCTAGTGTTCTTACTTAACTCAGATTTCACAGCTTACTCAGATTTCACAGCTTACTCAGATTTCACAGCTTCTCAGCAGTTATTTAGGCATAAAGGAACAAACATAACTCCTTTGATTCAACTCCGAATAACAAAACTATTTTGGTGATATGAATCAGACAAGTGGGCTTGTCCTAAAGAGTTGGGCATGTTAATGTTACAGAGGCCCATCTTGGTCTGCTTAGGATTCTGCTCAGGTACAAACGACATTTGCTCTGTCATTTTCAAGACAGCACGCTCTGGATGTGTGTCTGGTATGATTTTGTCTTGTAGCACCTCCAAGGCTGCGATAAAGTGCTATTAAAGAAGTGAGGAGCAAAGGGAACAAGGTAAGCATTTGGCGTCACATTAGAGAGATATTAGGGCAAAGGGTGGTAGATAGAGAGAAACTTACAGTGGGTGTGAGAGACATTGTCTTCTTCATTGTTTTGTTCTTCTTTCACAAGGGTTATGTATCTCTGTTCGGTGAGTGACATGAGTTTGGCGTGAGTTTGTTCTAAGTTGTAGTAGCTTCTCTGAATACTTCTTGTGAACTGGTTTCAGGTTCACTAAGACGTACTAGGATCACATCGATCATAGAAACTCGTAAATCTCCGTGTCTCTTTTCTTTCTTGCACAACGATCTAAACCTGCAAAACAGTAGAAACAGAGCACAAGTTAGCAAACATGTTCAGAGGCAAATCAGTAGCTTTCTAGGTTAAACACTTAGAGATACTTGTAACAGTGGTATCAGAGCCAGGTTTAGAGTGTTTTACCCTAGGAAAGCGTAGATCTACAAGGTTTTCTGCAGATCTAAGTTGTTACTGTGTTACAGCTCAAAAAGGTCCAACCTTTAATTCTGAAAGGTTACAGCGGCAAAAGTTAAAGATCAGCTTGAGTTTGTGGTTTGTCTGTGGTTTGTGGTTGGTGTTTGTGTTTATGGTTGCAGGTATTGGTTATGTGTTTTTGTTTTGTGGTGTGAGGTTTAGGTATTGTACAGATCTCAAGAATGGAACCAACACAAGGCAGATTTGAAATGGAGAAGTTTGATGGAGATAGTGACTTTGGTCTGTGGAAATACAAGATGCGTGCTGAGCTGGAAATCATGGGTTTTGAATTAGTTCTTCAACTTTCAACAAAGGTGGGTGCTGATGGAAAAATTGTGGAAGGGCCGAGTGAAACAGCTAAGTTAGATCCAAAATTGCTGGAGAAAGACAAGAGAGTGAGAAATCTCATGAGCCACATTTTGGTTGATAGTGTGCTTAGGAAAGTTATGATGGAACCCACTGCTTATGCTATGTGGCCAACTTTGGAGAATACATATCAGGTGAAGACATTACCAAATCGATTTTATCTGAAGCATAGGTTATTTAGCTTCAAGAGGGAGGATGACAAGAGTCCTGACAAGAACTTCGATACCTTCAATAACCTCATATCAGATCTTTCTAGCCTAAGTGTGGAGACGACTGAAGAAGACACGACGGCGATTCTTATGAACAGACTACCTAAAAGATTTGATAATCTGGTACACACCTTGAAGTACAGTAGCAGCAAAGACAAGGAATTTATAACTCCTAAGGAGATCATCATGTCAGCTTATTCTATTGAATTGGAGCTGAAGGAGAAAAGAGTTCTAAAGAAACCTGTTGAAGAAGGGCTGTTTGCGCAGAATGACTGAGAAAAAGACTCAGCCAAAGGGAAAATAAAACTAAAAAAGCAAATCAAATACAAAGAAAAGAGCTTGTTGGATATGCGGTAGTGAAGAGCATCTAAAACTTGATTGTCCTAAGAAGAACCAAGCTAGCTGAAGTCAAAAGGCTGAAACTTGACGGTCCCTACCTCTTTCGCGGGCCCCACTGCCACGTGGCGGCTCGCGATTGGTTACTTTCTGTTTTTTTTTTTCAAAAAGAAAAAAAAATGGGACAAATACCTGTCCCATGGATGCCCATGCCCTAAGGGCATCTTTAACGCTATATACTCTCGGGCCTTATGGCAATAAACAAAGCCCAGATAATCAAAATAGTGCATTCGTAAGGTCCATTTGGTTTTTGCCTAAGAAGTTTTGATAGAGGAGTCTTATGCCACGTGTTTTGTTGTAATAGGGTTTTTATTTTTTCTTTTTGAAAAGATTAATGTTTTGTAAAAAAAAATCAAAACCCCCAAATTCTTCTTCTCTTGAACCCTAGAGTCGCGATGCGACGAGAAACCCATCTTTTCGTCTTCCCGTCACGATCTAACCGTCTTCTTCGGCTCATTATGAAGTATTAGCGTTCTTTGTTGGTTATGGTGGTATAGTTTATTAGTCTATGTTGAATGTTCTTTACTTTTCCTAGAAACCAAGCAGCGTGGAGAAGATTATGGAAATTGATGACCATATTGGCTGTGCTATGAGCGGTTTAATTGTTGATGCGCGTACACTTGTTGAGCATGCGAGAGTTGAGACTCAAGTGAGGTTTCTGTATCTACGTTCTTTGATTTTAGCTTTGAAAGGCCTTCTATATGTGTTATTTGACTGTTTTTTTTGTTGTTGATGATGTACAGAACCATAGATTCTTGTATGGTGAGCCGATAACTGTAGAGTCCACTACACAAGCGTTATGTGACCTTGCTTTACGGTTTGGTGAAGGAGATGAAGAATCAATGGTAATAATCGGAATTGGAATCTCTAGTTGCTCTAATATCTCTCAGCTTAAGCTTTAGGATTGAATGAAATCATTGATTACTATAACTAACCGTGAAATTACAAAATGGCTAGTTTAGTCGTTAGTTGATATATATAATAACTTGGGAGAGGAGTACTGATTTTCTTTTTTATCAATTTTACTAGTGTAACGCCCGTGTTCGAAAATGGGTGGTGTCGATCAACACCAAGGGAGGGTGTCGCTCAACACCAACATTTTTCGGTTTGATTTGTTCGATTTAATTGTGTTTTGTTCGGGTTTGGTTTGGATTTAACCCTAAGTTGCGCTTTAAAAGAGAAAAGGTTGTCCTTGTTCTCATTCAAGCGGCTTTTAGAAGTTGAGAAAAGAGCAGAGAGTGTGAGTTGATCCTTTGGTGCCTTTGTGTGAGTTTTTGGAGAGGTTGAAGCTTGTTCTTGGTGGTTCAAGGCTAGAGGAGGTCAGGTCCGTGGTGTTTGGTGTCTGTCTCCTTTTATCTCTCTACTCGTCTCTTAGTTTCCTTAGATTATGTATCCGAATCTCTCCTCTGATCAATTACGTTTTTGATTTTATAGCATGAAAACATTGCTTCGTGGATAACAGTAACACACCAGCCACCTCGACACTACCACCATATGAAGAGAAAGGGAAATGCCATATTGGTATAAAGAGAAAGGGATATATTTCAGGAGGATGGGATTTGCTTTTTACTCGCCTTAAAATGTTATCTTATGTATTTTCTCATGTGTTAATCTCTCTTACTTTTTTTACTGAAATTTTAAACAATAATTTTACACCTAATTTTGAAGTAGATGATGACCATCATCATCTACTTTATATATCCACACACTAAGGTTCGAAACTAAACCTTAAACCCTATACCCTATATTCTAAATCTTACACACAAAAACCAAATAGTTTAAACACTAAAATCTAAACATAAATAATGAATCTCATACTTTCACCTTTATACAATTAAATTTAACTTTAAAACCAAATCCATAAATCATACATTACATCCTAAACCCTAAACTCTAATTCATAAACTTGAAGTTCAATACTATTATCAATCGTATAGCTTCCTATGGACTCGAAACTAAACCCTAAATCCTCTACCTTGAAACCTAAATCTTATACCCTAAACCCTAAACTTTAGTTTTAGGGTTTAGGGTTTATTTTTTATTTTTTTAGTTTAGCTTCAAGTCCATAGTAAGCTATTGAATCAATAAGAGTGATGAATTTCATGTTAGTATAAGGAGAAAATACTTCATGAGGATGGGATTTGCTTTTCACTCATCTTAAGATGTTTACATTATGTATTTTCTCATGTGCTAATCTCTCTTACTTGTTTTACGTAAAATTTAAACCATAATATTGAATCCATGATAAGCCATCCATAGTAAAAAAAATAATGCATGATCACCGTCTGCTCGTTTCACCTAGACACCTTAACCACATATATCCATGTGGTTACTATAGCATGCATATGTTGGGATATTCGTTAAAATGTTTAGAGGGTAAGGATGTAATGTATGATTATGCTTTTGGTTTTAGAGTTAAATTTAGCTGGACGCTTAAGGTTTTAGATTCCTGGTTCATGTTTAGAGTTTAGTGTTTAAGGTTAGATTTTAGGCTTTGGTTTAGGGATTAGACTTTAAGGTTTAATGTATATGGTTTAGGGTTTATGACTTATTTATCAAACCACAAATTCTTTGATAAAATAGATTTTGATAATTTTTTTTATGTTTAAACACAAGTAAGTATTTATAACCATAATGCAATTGATCATCCATGTATCAGTGAACAAATATTCAACTACATATGTATAATGTATAATAAAAAAAATAATCAAAAATATATCAATATGCATCTTAAAATGTAAAGAAAACATAATCATAAGTTATTGTGTAAAAATAAATAGATAATTTTTGATAATAAACACCTAAAGTGAGGTCTTTGTTTCTAGGTTCTTTGCTTTTAGCTTCGAAAGACCTTCTATATGTGTTATTTGACTGGTTCTTTTGTTGTTGTTGATGTACAAAACCATAGATTCTCGTATGGTGAGCCGATAATTGTAAAGTCCACTACACAAGCGTTATGTGACCTTGCTTTATGGTTTGGTAAAGGAGATGAAGAATCAATGGTAATAATCGAAATTGGAATCTCTAGTTGCTCTAATATCTCTCAGCTTAAGCTTTAGGATTGAATGAAATCATTGATTACCGTAACTAACCGTGATATTACGAAATGGCTAGTTTAGTTGTTTGTTGATAGATATACTCACTTGGGAGAGGAGTACTGATTTTCTTTTTTCATCAATGTTACTACTGTAACGCTCGTGTTCAAAAATGGGTGGTGTTGATCAACACCAAGGGAGGGTATCGCTCTTCACCAACAATTTTTAGTTTGATCTATTCGATTTAATTGCGTTTTGTTCGGGCTTGGTTTGGATTCAACCCTAAGTTGCGCTTTAAAAGAGAAAGGGCGTCCTTGTTCTCATTCCACCCGCTTTTAGAAGTTGAGAAAAGAGCAGAGAGTGTGAGTTGATCCTTTGGTGCCTTTGTGTGAGTTTTTGGAGAGGTTGAAGCTTGTTCTTGGTGGTTCAAGGCTAGAGGAGGTTAGGTCCATGGTGTTTGGTGTATGTGGAGGTTGTTTCACCCTTGCTAGTCCCTGTTTGTTGCTGTTCTTTCTTATTTAAGAGGTGAGTGAAAGACCTAGGCTTATCTGAGCTATTTGATACACATTTTTGGTGATTTCTATGATTATTGATTGATTTCCCTTGGTTGTATGCGTGTTTCTTGTGATAGTACCTTTGAACGAGCCTTATAGAGTGGTTAGACGGCCTTGGAAGGCTTGGAAAAGGCGGTTCCCTTGATGAGAAGCAGCTAGAGTGATGTTAGGGCATCAGTGTCACTCGACACCAGTGGTGGGTGTCGATCGACACCAATTTTCTTTTTTTGCGAGGATGGTCGCGAGTGTCGAGCGACACCAGCGGATGGTGTCGATCGACACTACTCGTCTGATCAGATTGTGTGGTTATTGTTATGGTCTATTATGATTATTAAATGTTGCTTGAATGTGAATTATGCAGCTTGTGTGTAGAGCATGTTGTGGGGATGAATGCCTCACTAAGTATTTATGAAATACTTATGCATCTCTTTTCTGTGATGCAGGTAAAGGAAAAGTGTGATCCGTGGAATCATATCGAGGAGAGGAAGTTGATCTAGGCGCTCATTGGTGTTTTAGATTATTGTATGAATTGTTAGGGTGTTAGAACAGAATTTAGAAGCATGTTAGGATGTTTATGTTTCTGGAATAATGTTTTGTTGAACTTGCTGGTTTAATGGAATAATTTTAATGGAGTTCTGGTTAAGTCTTCTGCTGGTTATGTTTTGTTCGGTTTAATTGGTTTGAATTGATTAAGGCTGGTTTAGCTGGTTTACAATTAATTGGGTTAATCTGGTCTGCATGTTTAAAAAAAAAAACAAACAGGATGGGTTCTTTCAGCTACAGTGTTGGCCATTTGGAGTATCACTTCTCATTGCTGGTCATGATGAAAACGGACCGAGTTTGTAAGTTTTATAGCTTTCTTCGACTGATATTATTCACTTGTGTGTTGTGAGAGATGTTGATTGATCTTATTGTAAATGACTCCGTATTGTTACAGGTACTACACAGATCCTTCAGGAACATTATGGCAGTGCAATGCAAAAGCCATTGGTTTAGGCTCAGAAGGAACCGACAGTTCTCTCCAAGAGCAATTCAACAAAGTAACTTGAACTATTCCAGTTGTTTCTTAGTCAGTCATTTGATTGCATTACTAACTTTTCCATTAAAACCTTAAGTTTGTAACGCCCTGACCGCCATCTCTCCAGTGGGCCCCATGTTCACCACCAGCCCATGAGCCCACCTCTCTTAATGGGCCTCACGTCCTCTCACTAGGCACATGAGCCCATTAATATCCGACGGTCAGTTTGCTACGTTTAGGAGACTTAAATACTTGTTTACCGATCCTACAAATCACCACATGATCTTTCCCTGTGTTTTGGCCTCACTCACGCAATTCTGACAACCACTTCCCGGAAGGCTACTCAAGGCACCACCACGCCTCCCTACCGCGACCACGTCCATAAAAGGCTAAGAACACAAGAGAAGACAAAACACCACACAAACAAGTTAGCATGAAATCTCATTGAAGGCTCGAGAGAATGATCTAGAACTCCATGCCCACACAATTGATTAACTACTCACAATAACCTAAGCATGCAACCGTTCACACATCAATATCCATACAATGAAATTCACATATTAATCGTAACTACCCCTTTAACCCAGCCCTAGAATCGTAAGAGCTCTAATACTATAATACAAAAAACATAACCTTTTTTTTAAATAGACAATTAACCGGTTTAATCCAATTTTAAACCAATTATCCATATTACACCAGTTAACTACATTAAACCAAATTAAACCATATAAACCAATAATTAACCAACGGAAGACCCAACAAGACAATCCAAACAAACCAATAACATTAAACCAGCAAACCACCAATTATCCCAAAAAATCCAACAATCCAAACATGCTACTAACAACCTAACAATTTCATAACAAGACCATTAAACAACCAGTGATTCCCTTGATCATCCTTCTCGCTGCCTTAAATTCAACGGTCACACTTTGCTTTTACCTGCATAGCACAAGAGATGCATAAGTATTGCCAGAAATACTTAGTGAGGCAGTCATCCCAACAACTGGGATATAAATTACATTTAGATAAATCTGTCAACACAACCATCAAACAAATCACAAACTCAGCCGCTGCTGAAGATTGGTGTCGGTCGATACTTGCACATAGAAACCCGAAAGGACGAGTATTGTCGATCGTCACTCGGAATTATCCTTACGACACAGTTCTTTGGTGTCGATCGTCACTTGCCACTCGTGTTGATCGACACCAATGGCCAAACATCGCTCCAGTTACTTTTCCTTAACGGAACTCCATTTCCTTGCACACCAGGGACGATAAAGACTCTCCTAGGAGTCGTAAAGAGACACCAATACATAGATAAAATCAAACAAGTAAACAAACAATCATTAAATCACCCAAAAAATGATCAAACCGCTTAGATAAGCTTTGGTCATGCACCCACCATTTGATTGAGATAAATGCGGATGAAAATAAGAATAGCTAAGTCAGTACATAACTCTTCTAACACCAACAGCCACGAATCCCCCTCTTAACCAAGATAGATCACTCAAGCACAAGCCACAAAACTCCAAAAACCCAAGAAAAACTTCATAGGAAACTTTCACTGTTTTGGATGAAGGCAAAAAACGGCTTAAGAACACTTAGGGTCAAGTTTAACCTTTTAAACACGAGCCGTAGGGTTTAACCAAACCAACAAAACCAATTTTGTAATCAAAACAAACAAAAACGAACTGAAAACTTATGGTATCGACCGACACCCTGACCAAACCGGTTCATGGGTGTTACATGTATTTTTGGAAAAAAAAAAAATATGCTTTTGGAGGAAAATTATTAATTCTAAAAAATAATTATAAATTAATTTAATAAGAAATATTTAACTTTATTTTATTATATATGAAGAAGCCAAAACATTAGTTTTAAAAAACATAAGGGGTAATGTTCTAGTAATTTTACACATTTGTAATCTATATCAGTAATATAAGTGCTTTTAGGGTTTTTTTTTTAAAATGAGTGCTTAATTAACTGAAAACAAAAAATAAGGAGGTCATAATCCAAAAATTAGTTCTCTCACCTGCAGTCACATGAAATTACGTTTATGTCACTCACTTGATTTAGCAAAAAAAAAAAAAAAGGTAAGATATGTACGTAACACTGTTCATCCATGATTAATAGAATTTGGTAATTTATTTTTAAATATGTTAAATAATATGTTATCGCGACATCTGACATATTATCGGTTAAAATAATACTAATACTATTCATCCGTGACTGATCGAATGGGAAAAAGCCTACAAAAAAGAGCCATCTATTTTTTATTTGGACGTTTAATACCACATTTTTTGTTAGAATAAAAACACCTCATTTATTTTATATTGTCATAAAAAATCTTTGTATATATAATGATACGTGAATTCGTACCAACGAATTAACAGTCGTCAACGGCGTTACAAAACTATGTAACGGTGTTAAATTTTAACTTCGCTTCTAAACGTCCAAATAACATTGTTCATCATGATTAATAGCATTTAATAACTTATTTTTAAACATGTTAAATAATATGTTATCGCAGTAAATTATCTATTATCGGTTAAATTATTATTTATTGCTATAAAATTGAAAATTAATATTTTCTGTCATTGTATATCAAAAACTGTTTCTTTCGCCTTCAACTACTCTGTTTGGAATCACAATTTATTAGTCTTGGGCGTTCGGTAGAAACAAAGAAAAAACAGATTTTTCGGTTTTCGGTTTAAACTGAATTCTCAGGCGTTCCAGCCGCCATCACCGTTCCAGCCGTTTGCTCTCCATGAGGAATGTGTCGCAAACCCTACTAGTTAATGGGCTGGGCCATTCATTTTGTTGTTGTAATTTTTTAAGTGGGCTTCTAATTAGTTTGAAATTATATCTTATTTTCTTTGAGCCCATTAACTTTTTTTTTTGGTCAAAGAGCCCATTAACTTCATTTTTTGAATTTCTGTTTGTATTAACAGAAATACAAAGAACTTCGGTTAACTTCTGAATCAATTTAAAACTTTATAACCGAACCGATTAAACCGAGTACCGAATAACCTGAACCGAACTTTTATTTGGTTTAATTCGGTGGGATTTTTAGATAACTGAAATTTTGAAAACCCAAATAACCCGAACCGATTAAACCGACCAAACCAAATGCCGTGAGCTAAAATTTATCACCAAAGGTAATTTATTAACAGGGATGTATGTGAATATTTATTTGATTGACAATGTAAAATATTTTATATCGCGATAAGCTACAAGTTTATTATGTTAAATCATGTAGTATATATCATATATAAATAATCCCCTATATAGTAAAAGAGGAGTACACTTTTTTTTCAAAAAAAAAAAGAGTAAAATTACAAAAAAAACATACTCCTATCCTTCACTCTTCATTGTCATTAAGGGTAAACAGGTAAAAAAGCAATTTCGGATCGGGTCAATTTCTTAAATGTAACCCGAAATTGCAAACTGGATATTTCGAAAGTCATGTTAAATTTTCGGGTATTTAATTTCGATCCCATTGGATATTCTTTTGGGCCTTTCTACTTTCATTTCGGATATGAAGCTAGCCCATATCTTGTTTCATTCTATTAAAAAATAATTTAAAAAGATAAGTAGGCCTAGAGCGGCCCAGTTATTACAATATGGACTCGAAACATTAAATTCATACACATGCATTAAATTCATACACATGAATTCGTGTATTCATTATACGCACATGGCATCTTTGATTAGCATTTTTTTGTCAGCCATTTGATTTTATTTCACATGCCCAATATGCAAAGTAAATGAAGCTTAGTAATGCTTCTACAAATAAAAGGACCGACTCGACTCGAACTCTATGTCATCTGTTGAAAAAACAAAAAGTATACATATACATATATTTCCTATATCGTGATATACATTGTATGTTTTTATTTCATATAAAATTAAAATAGAAATTAAGATCTACTAATTTGTTACCGAACCATATATCTCATATCTGAGTTTTATTGATTGATAGTAATTTCATAATTGTAACAACTAAAACTAAAAAGATAGCATATACAAATTTAATATGAAATATTAAATTAGTAATAGAAATAAATAAACAAAAAAAACAAAAAGTATTTTCTCGCTTCGCTATGGAAAAAAAACTTTACTTTTTATACACTAATTTTTCAATTTTTTTTTGAAAAAGGCTTATTAATATTATTATTTTACATCAAAGAGTTTACTATTTAAAACTGAAAAATAAAAGAAAATACATAAGTCAACGAAGGCTTTATTGTTTGCTTGGCATTCAGGCAAAAATATAAGAGAACCCAGCCCGGTATAGTTTAATAGTTAATAGTCACGGTAGGAGAAAAATATATTTTAATGTGTTAGTAAAACGTTTTTGTTCAAGATCGAACACGGGTTGATAGGTACCCACTTTACAATGGGTGAATGCGAGGATAATAGCTAGACGGGTCGGATCATTTTATTTTTTTGTCCAAAAGTGATGTAAATTACCCTTCTCAATTTACAAAAGTATTTTCCTTCCAAACTAATTAAGGGTAATTTTTTGAAGGGGGAATTTCAAAAAAACCCCCTTTCATATACCTCTTTTTAAAAATACCCTCTTTTCAAACATTATCAAAAAACCCACTAAAAATGTTAAAATTTATCCAAATATGTGTATAAGTTTATAAATATATACACAAATTATCTTTATATGTGTATAAAACTTTATATACCTTTCATAAATAGCGTAAAAATAAATTATAAAAACCTTATAAAAACCTTATAAAAACCGTATAAACCCTTTTAAAAACCTTTTAAAAACCTTATAAAACTTATAAAACGATTTAAAACTATTTAAAACATTCTAAAATATTCGTATCGAATCTCCCAGTAGTAGTTATTATATAGAAGTACCTTATAAACTATATAAAACTTTATAATTTTTTATATTTAAAAAGGGGTATTTTTGAAAATGGATAGATAAAATGGGTATTTTTAGAAAGGGGTACACCAAAAGGGGTATTTCTCAAAAATTCTCTTTTTTGAATTGAAACAACTTATAGCAATGATTAAATGTGTGCTTCTTTTTTAGTTCGGTAATCACTTAGATTTGTTTCAAGTAAGTTAGATTGTGCAACAAGTCTCAAACTCCTATTCAGGCTTCTTAAATGTCCAACTTCTGACCAAGATTTGAGGTCCTACAATGGTGAGTTCTATAATTCCTACAAGGAAGTATGTTTCGCTAGAGGGTTTTTTGAATATTAATTTTTTTAGGAACAATGTTTTTTAGCCATTTTCATTTCACTTTTTATAATTCCATATTTCTCAATTACCAGTAATATATTTGATTATTTCTAAACTTTCATCGAATAAGATTTTGAGTTATGGCTAATTTCTCTCTAATTGAATAATATTAAGTTCTACCAAAATTACAAAACTGATTGTATGTTAATAGAGGGAACTAACCTCATGTTTCCCGTCGATGCAAAGATTTGATAAAATCGTTCCTTCCTTTACTTATTGTGTTAGTAGCAACCAAGGTCATGTAGTCACCTAAAATCGGAAAAAATAATAACGGATCTAATAATAAACTCCACAAAAAACCATCTACAATATACTCATTTGAAGTTTACTCAAGAGTAGACATTAAAACTTATCTTGGCATAGATATGTGATTATCAGTTATTGTCTTATGCTCTTCCAAAATTTGTATGAAAACCAAAGTAAAATAAAAATCTGTTGTAAGTCTCTCATATCAAATATACACTTACACCTTTCAACTGTTTGGCTTTTAAGTTGCAGAACAATCGGTAAGAGTAATTTTAGCTTAGATTTTTATATTGGTTTTAACCTCAAATCATAATTGTAAGCAAGCTGAATCAAAACCCAACTATAAGCGGTAACATTAGTTTACAATTTAATAGCCCACGTACAAGTTTAGATGTTTCTTCTAATATATTTGGATAGTGACGAATTTGCTAGGTTGTACTAATTAATACACAAACTTAGAAACCATGAATTAATTTCCTAAATCAAACTAAAAAAGAATATGATAAAAAAATTAAATATAATAATATAGGAAGTCTTTGATTTTATTTGGTTATAAGAAAATGTGTTAACTTTAAAACACTAAAATATAGTGGAGGTAAAGTAAATGTGATTTTTATTTAATATATGCTTTGCAAACACCAAATTAACACAAACCATTTGTATTTCCTACTATTTAGCAAATACCGAAAACCCCAAATAATACACGCGCTTACGAAACAGTATTTGTTATTTAACAAAATCAACCTCAGACATTTCCCCCGCGCTGTAGCGCGGGTCAAAATCTAGTTGAGCTGTATAAAAAATGTAATAATATACTAACACGGAATACAAGGTTAAAATTGTTCAAAAAAAGTATAACTAATTATGAAAAATATATTAACATATAATTAATAAAAACTTTATTTCGGTGTAATTTTCCATGCTTTTATAAGTTCATATAGTAAATTATCTATTATTTTTTACTTATTTTCAGAGTTGTTTAGTTTCAGTCGTATCTACCTTATTGCATCGTGCCCATAATGCAACAGTTATGGTTTTGTGAAGGAAAACCATGGCAAAGCCTTTTTGACTTTCAGAGAACGTATAGTATGTTCGAAAGTATCTAAATGGATAATGGTGAAAGCATAGCTACGCATGCATGTACAGAAGAACACCTTTACTCTTTACTCTTTTCTTTTTCTTCTTATAACTATCACAATTAATAAATAAACCCTTTTTAGAAAAAACAAAGTTCAATAAACAAATTTGTGGCCTTGGGTAAATTGATTAAAGTCATAAAATTCAGATGTATCATTACAAGTCTTTCTTTTTGGCTATGTCACTTTTGCTTTTTTGCCCTAAAAGGAGTGGGAAATATATAATTTAATAAGTTTCCCATCATTAGTTTTGAAACAAACTAATGATGGGAAACTTAGTTTTCAGGATGAATCATAATTGTCTCCATATACAAAATCTGCGGTCGTGATTCTAGTGAGTGAAATCATTATTGTATACATAATTACATATTATAAACAACAGTGCGCATCACATTATTCATTTTCATAATTACATATTATAAACAACAGTGCCCATCACATTATTCATTTCAAAATCTACACTATGTGAAATGTATAAATGAACTTCATTTAGTAATTTTAAATTACATTTGTATAATATACGATGTATATATTTTGACAACTAAGTCCAATTAGAAGATACGAATCGTAGTGCTAATCTAAGTATTACGTACATAAGATAATATTAATTATTAAGTAAATATAATATTAGTAAAGTTCTGTCATATATTAATTAGGGAGACATTTTGGGCCGTAAATTTAATTGTAGATTTTATATATATATAATTATAATAAGAATGTAATGTAGATGTTAAACAACTTTTAGTAATTGAATCGTTTAACATATTTTAAATATGTATTATATTCAATATTTGATAATAGGGTAAAATGGTTAAGACGTTTATTATTGTTAATTCAACACATACTATTAATTAAATTCGAATAGTCAAATGTTTATATAGAAAAATGTTTAAATTAATATAAAAATGACACAAATATTCTATTTATGAAATTAATGTTCAAGTGCTTTTAAAAATAACAAATCTAGATTAATATATGAAACGTTGTTGAATTTTAAGAACAAAAAAAAAAAGTCAATGAGGCATTTCAATCAACTTGGTATCCATATTTTTGTTTAAATTAATATATAGAAGATTTTCTGTAAATTTCAATTTACAAAATCATAACTATTTTTCAACAGGATTCAAGTGTTGCATCAGAATATTTTGGTAGAAATGAGTTTCTATTTTTCTGTATTGAACTATATCAATGTTTAAAAATTTCTAAAATGAATACGCAAACTAATAATCACATGACAATCAAGTAGAGATGACCTATCTTTTTCACCTAATCATTTACATATTCAATCCCACAATAAACCGCATGGAACTCAAAATAATATGAAACTAGTCTACACGTCCACTACGACTACGATCGAGTACTAGTAAATAAAACCATATCATTGAAAAGAAAGAAAACAAAATAAAAATATTCTCCCTTTGATATATCCTAATGTTAAAAATAATCAAAATGATTAGACATATGGTAAGGCTCATCTCTTTCCTTCCTAGTCATCATTAACCTCGGTGGCAGATAATAATTAACGCTGCGATTATCACCTTTACTCTTATGACTAGTCGTCTCTTCTTTTGGAACCCAAGGTGGCTTTATTGATCTTATCAGTGCCCAATTTACACCTTCGAAGAACTCATGTCTTTTGATCTCTATAGAGCCTTTGAGGCTCCCTAACCTCTTCTTAGGGTTCTTCACTAGTAGTTTTATTATAAGATCTTGAGCGTTCACCATATCTTCGTACTCTTTGGGGCTATTCACAACAACCTTTGGGAATGTCAAGGGTGTTTTCAGAATGTTTACTAATGTTTTCTCGTTGTTCTCTCCTTTAAACGGTGTCGTACCAAATATCATCTCGTACAGAAATATTCCGTATGTCCACCAATCTACTGCACTCCCATGTCCTTGCCCTAACAAACACAACAAGATTAACTAGTTAGCAAAATGGAACTTGTGTTTGGCTTAAACACTCCAATGTCATTGTCCTAACAAACACAACAAGACTAACTAGCTAACAAAATAGAACTTTGTGCTTAGCTTAAATAAGTTAAAGTCTTGGCCTAACAAATACATGTACTTTTTCAAAGTTTTTACAAACAAATTCGGTATATGTTAACTTCAAATCAATGATTATATATTCACTTAAATAATTCAAAGTTTATGTCAAAATAAAAATAGTAGTAATATTTTTTTAATAATAGTAATAATTTTAAGTAAGAAAAATACCTGATATTACTTCGGGAGCCAAGTACTCATGTGTTCCAACGAACGACTTAGAGCGAGCATTGATTGGTTCGGCGAAAATTGATGGACATCCACCAGAGATGTCTCGAAGTCCATTAGAAACACGAGAAGAAGAAGAAGGTGATCGAGAGAACGTTCTTGAAACATCATTGCGTTTCACAGTATCACTAGTACTAGCTGCGTTCTCATGTATTGTTGTTGTAATAACATTCTTCTTTCTTCTTCTTCTACTCGAAGTAGGAGTGAAGCAGGAGATGACCGGGTTTAAAGGCGTTGAGGTGCAAGATGGTGTTGAGCATTTGTGGCGGATGCTCACCTCGTCATCATCTTCTTGATGGCCACGGTCGTTGTCGTTGAGGAGTTGTGGAACGACGTCGCATTTGAAGGAGAGATCGAAATCTGAGAGCATTACATGACCATCTTGTCTGATTAACACATTCTCTGGCTTTAGGTCTCTATACACAATTCCCATCATGTGGAGATACTCTAAGGCCACCAGAGTTTCTGCTGCGTAAAACCTGTATAAATCTTAATTTATTAAGTACTTTCGTAATTAGTTATTAGATATGCTGTGTTAAGCTATGTAAACCTATAACTATCAGTAATTTTTACTAGTAGAATTTAAGATTGGTTTATGTATTTTTGGTTTTAGTGTGTTTTTTGTTTATATTTGTAGGTGAAGATTTCAATCTTGAGCCTAAGTTTAAGTCATGGATGTGGATATAAGAAAGCCAACATTAAATGTAAATCGTTGAACCAAACACTTAACACATGAACATAATAAAATTCAAATCTTCCAAATACATATTATATATATTTTTAGAAAATTTCATAAAATATGTTAACAAGCACAGAAACAATACAACTAGTAATTAGTTTAGTATAACGTAGTTTGAAGTAAAACCAAAACATAGTTATGTCCAAAACAAAACTTTTTATAGAAAAGATGAGTTTATATATAGTATTATAATTACTATTTATAAAAAGCTATGGTTCACATTCAAAACAGCACACTAACTACAAAAGCAAACACACAAATTAAAATAGTTAATAACAATGAGATTGATTAATCATGCATATGGTTTAAAGAATGAGAAGGGGACCTTGTGGAGGAGATAGTGAAACGTTTAGATGGTTGCCGGAGGCGGGCGGCGTATAGATCACCGCCGGGACAATACTCCATGACTAGAAAAGAGTAATGAGAAGCCTCAAAAGCTGCATACAAAGTAGGGCAAAAAGGATGATCAAGCATCCCTAGAATCTTCTTCTCCATCTCTGCCCTTCCAAGCTTCTTCTTCATTGCCACAGCTTCTTTATCAACAACCTTCATGGCATAAAACGCTGTGTCCGGACTCCCACGTATTTGGCAAAGGTAAACACTTCCGATGTCACCACTTCCCAACCTCTTTAAAAGCCGAAAATGCTCTAACCCTACTGCACGGCCGCAGCATCGACGTAGCCTGGCCATAGCTTCCCATGCGACTTGGTTGGCTTTGTGAGGCTTTGATTGGTTGTAGCTGTTTAAGCCATGGTTACTTAGATGAGATATTGAACTACAACTAGGGCTAGCCGTGAAAGAGCTGCTTAGCCAACTCGTGCGGCGGCTTGAGTCAGGTCCGGCGGTGGAGCTCTCATAATCCGACTCATTATCTTTGTAAAATATACTAGAGTTTGCCATTAGATAAGTTTCATGGGGAAGACAATAACTGTCTTGTCTTCACTATTTATCCACAAAAATTTCTTTTTCACTTTTGTCTTTTATTTTATACATATTTTTTTTATTTTCGTTTTTTTGTAGTAAAGTTAAAACCATGCGTGAAGATAAACAATATAGATCCAAGTGCGCGGATACAAACATAAAGGAGAATTGATGAGATGCACATGTCAGGCATGCTTCACCAAGCTGACACCACCACTATCCTTTGTTTTCTCTAAAGTTAAATACTTAAATGTTTGAACAATAAAATCCTATGCCAGCTTTACCTTTAGGTATCAGAATATCCCGGTGACCCGAAGATGGCGAGTCCTATAGCTTAAAAAATCTCAATTTATATTATTAAATGAGTAGTCTAAAGTGCTCACATTCAATCTCACAAAAATATTACTAAGTTATCCTTAATGAAAAATACTCCTAATTGTAATCTTTACCTTAATCCTTAATTAATTAAAACAAAAAAATTAAAATCGGCTCTTTACAAAACAAAATCGAAAATTTAGGTAAGACCGGGTTACTGTTTTACCCTTAATGAAAAAATACCCCTAACTTAAAAGTTTATAAAAGTTTAAGTTAGATCTTAGTTAATCTAAACCTAACAATAAAAATTGGAAATTTGTAACCCAAAATCGAAATCCTGTAGCTAAAGCCGAAAAAGTCTAAATTTAGGGTTTAGAGGAAATAGGCTTACGTAAAAAAGTTCGTTAACAAAAAACACGTCCTAAGTTGAAACCTTAAAAAAACACTTCTATAAATACTAGGGTTTCTATGCTATCCCCATAACTAAAAAAAAAGTAGATCTTTAGTTTTTTTGTTATGTTCGTACAATTATTCTTTCATACTGAACTTTTTTCTTCCTTTTATTCATCATCCTCAAATTTCTGTTTTCCTGTTCGTATAGTGGTTGTTTGGAAGGTAATGTCAAAGAATACCGCACCTTTGTCTATGGTTACATCACCTTTTTGGTTTAGGTATTTACCTTTGTCTATGGTTACATCACCTTTTGGTTTATGTATTTTATTCTTTGTTTAAATTTAAGATTTATTATTCATAAATTTTTTTTATTTAGTTGTTATATTGGTTGTTTTGTTGTAGACGATGTTAGAGAAGACGTTACATTGCTATCTACAAATTCAAGATCTAAATTGCAAAGTTGGATGGAAAGCAATTCGATAGATGGTGATCCAAGGAAGTACAAATATGAAGAATTTTCAAGAGAATTTGTTTGGTGTACTCAACATAATCAGTGGAAGCAAAGATCCCAAAAAAAGGAGAAAACAACTATAATTCATTCGGATTTGATGATCCTTATAATTGTATTTTAATGCTTTATGATGCATATTCAACTTTTCGAAAAAATAATGTTTAGCTGTTTTTTACCCATTAACGTCTAAAATTTTAAGTTCAATAAAATTCGTTTTTTACAATCCTTCTTAGATTAAATCTGAAGCATAGACATCATCAGCTAACCCTATATTCAAATATTTAATATTACTCGCTAAAGAAATTTGCGTCGATTAATTTCTTTATCATAATTTCGCTGAATAATAATTTCATATTATAAAATTAAAAATTAACTATATTTTATATTATAATTCCGCTATATTACAACTAAATCTGCTATATTACAGCTAATTAAGTTTAATTTAATAAGAAAGAGTTTTAGGGTTTATATTTAGTACATAAAACAAAATAAACCAGAATAAAAAACGATATATACATATTATTATTGAATTTTTATAAAAAGACGATATTACTGAATTATTTATATAAAATCGTTGTCTAATAACGTTGAACAAACTATTTTACTAATCTTGATTATATCTTCTAGATAGACAATTAGTTCGTAGCTTAATAATTAAACATTGGTTTAAAACTATGAAAATTTGACGATGGAATATAAATATTAAGGGTTAGTTTACTAAATATGATAAGGATAAAGATAGATATCTTGATTAGCCTACATAAGTTTATCCTCTGAAATAAAAAAAATATTTATATATTAATTCTATACATCCAAGTTTGAAAATATATTCAAATCCGATATATATAAGAAATTTATATGTATATAACAATTTAAAACGATAAACATGTTAGTAATTGGTGGCTCAATATAGGAAATTTCACAATAATACGTATTACATATACTATAGATTTTCTTCTTTATTCATACTCAGTTTGAAATTATCTTCATCGTTTTTAAAGAGTTTAAACCAAGGTAAATATAAATTTTACATATTGATAATGATAAATATAGGAAGACAGATTAAAAAAAATAAAAGATTTATATAAGTTAAAGATAAATGTCCATATTAATAAAGGACATAATTTATAACAATAATTATACATAAATTTAACGAGTATGTGTGTATATATATTTGGCCATTCATTGTCTAAACTTTCAAATCTCGGACGATTTACTAGGATTAGGTTTTATTTCATTACTCAATTTTTTAATAAAAACAATTTCTGATCATAGTTTCAATAGCTATACTAATATGTTTTCTATGGTTATTCAGGTTTCATTATGGTGAAGAACCATCCTGTTGATGGTGTGTCACGTTTGAATCCTTCGAAATATGATTGGAAAATTCAGGTGAAAGTGTTATACTATAATCTTTCTTAACCAGTATATACACTTTTATAGGGTGAGAAGGTTCATTGTTCCTTCCGTGGTATTCTTTATGATAGATATATTTCCAAGTATGCTGTTGGTGATTGGCTTGAAATCGAGAATTTCAAAGTTGTGGATCAATATGGGTCTTGCAAAACTACTACTCATCGATACAAAGTTATTATTTTGTGTCAAACCATGATTAAGAAGGCCATGATTGTTGGAGGTGGAGAGTATTTTGATTTTATCGATTATAAAAATATATTGGATGTTCTTATTGTGATGATTACTTGGTCGGTACTCAAACATTGTGTTTAGGGTTTACAAAAAATATAATTTCCTTATATTTCCTAAATTAGTTTTCATTAGGATTTGTATTCATACTGATTATTTTCATTTATTATAGATGTCATTGGAGAGGTTATACACGTGGGAAAGTTTGATAATTGGGACCATGTAGACAGCGACGATGAGCAGAAGGATCGCGTTCAAGTTGTGTCTAAATCAAGTTCCGTTTATGTTCGTCATCTCTTTAAGTTTATTTGCCGAGATGAACTGCCCAACAAGGGATACACTTGCAACGTCCGTCGTCTTTATGATTCTTAGGTCGAAGATTCTTACGACGATAGTTTGTGCAATGATGATATTGACGACGAAGGAGATGCAATGGATGAAGACTATGAGCAAGAGGAAGAAGAAGAGGATGAAGAAGATGCAGGTTTTTATGATATAATGGATACGGAAAAGGATGAATATATGAGTAATGGATACGGCGATGTTGATAATAGTGAAGAAGAAGAACATGAAAGCGATGAATCGGAGGCTGAAACTGATGGCTATGATGATGGTGATAGCGAGGAAGATGATACTGGTTATAATGATACACAAGATGGAACAGATGGAGGGGAGGAATATGATGCAAGTGAATCTAATGAAGATGACGACCAAGAAGAAGAGGATGTTTGTAATCAAAATATGGACGAAGAGGTCGATGATAAAAAGGAATATTCTATACATAATAATATTTGTTTTGATCTTCGAAACACTAGGTATTTGATTCTAACTATGCAAGCGTTTACTATAGTTCATTTTCATTATAAGTATATTTGTTATGGTTATATATACCTAATGTTAATTTTTTATCTTGCTAATATAGTGGAGTCATTTTACGATATGAGTTGACTGGATCATTGGCCGTTAACTTCTTTAAGGCCTACAAAGCTTTACAGCACCTAAAGTCTGATTTGTGTGATTCGATGGGGAGTGATAGACATTTTCCAAGGTACATGTTCGTGAGATTATTCTTTACTTAACGTTTTTTTTATCTATGATAGCTTTGGTATATTTGTTATTAAATATATTTAAAATTGTTATTCTTATTATAGGAAAAAAAACTGTGTCTAACACCATTTGTACCCAAGTAAGACTCAATCCAAAGATTCCCGAGGTGGACAACTTCGTAGCAATGTAAGTTTATTTACATCTACAAAAATGATAGTTAACCTTTGTTATGTGACTGATATAGTTTTGTTTCATATCTTATTTTCTTAGGAATCCAAGGAGGTCTACCCGCATAAGTAGACGACGTCTATTATTAAGAGAATAGCTATATTTATTTTTTATTTTTCATGATTCAGATTGATTTTAATGTTAAGACTTCATGAATTCTCCTTATTATACTATATTATACGTCTTTTACATATCATGCTTTACGTTTTATATTAAATATAAAGTGGTCAATCTTTCAAACTCATTGATATAGTTCCTACCGGACAATGTAAGTGTTTCACGGCAAACAATAAATCTGGCAGTTCAGACTATTATTGTTTGTAAGGATAGGGTCTTAGAGAATCACATGCAGCATAGTAATTCGAGTGGGTGATTTTGGAGATTTCAAAATACATAGCTTTTGCATTATGGTTAGCATACAAATTAATCTGAGTCCCACAGCAATAAAACGAATCGAATATAGAATTGGATAAGTCCCGAATCGGTCGTTTCTGGCCGAGAAAAAAATAATGTTGGGTTCTCGATAAACTTTCGGAAAGTCCCATGTTGAGGCGAATGCTTTCCGATGGATTGTCCTTAATACCATCATAGAAAAGTTCTGAATGATATTAGCCGAAGAAATATCTCGGACGGCCGACGGTTATTGATAAGGCGGTAGTTGGACCACCCATCCGGACGAAGAAAAATAGGGGTCCTCGACAAAGTTTCGTAAAGTCCCGTACTGATGTGAGTATTTTAAGATAGATTCTCTTCAAAACCATTATAGAATAGTTCTAAATGCCGATGGTCAAAGAGATGTTTTGACCGGTCGAAGCTTATCGATCAGCCTGTAGCCAGACCATCCATCCGGACAAGAAAAACTTGGGGTCCTCGACAAATTTTCGGAAAGTCACGTACTAATGGGAATATTTTCTGATGGATTTTATTTAAAACTATCATAGAATAGTAATAAATGCCGATAGTCGAAGAAATGTGTCGACGCTCGAGGCTTATCGATAACCAGTTTGCCGTTCGACCTATCCGGACGAGTAAAACTTAGGGTCCTCAACCAAATTTCGGAGAGTCCCGTATTGATGTTAATGTTTTCCGATTACTTACATTCCTAACATTGACAATGTAAGACATTCACGATGAACAATAGATAAAAGAGTGTATATTGTATTGGAAAGAGTTTTACAAGTTCACATGCAACATAGTAAATTGAGGAATGACCTAGGAGTTTTGAAAATAGATATGGATAATTATAAAGACCTCTTATTTTTCCCGTGAATTGCCAACGGTAGCTTTTATCTGACGTATTTACATATCGCATTAAATCAATATATGGTTTCGAAGCCTTACCTTTAACTTTTCCTACTTCTGCAAACATGAGATTTATTTATATGAATGATAAATGAGGCGAGTTCACATGTTAAGGGTACATGCATAGGTCATTCGAACCAATGTCAGTTTAGACTGAGATTTTAGAGTTATTCAATAATGTTCTAATTTTGTCGACCGTTCATTTATTTATAAGTTAAAGAAAAGGTTGAAATAAAACAGCTCATAACACTACTGTTTTCATTATATATAATCACCATCGAGGAAGACGATTGAGCTAAACAAATATCATTCACAGTGGAAAGTTAAAAAATATAATTCTCTTAAGAAAATGGCAGGACAACATTCATTCGCTGATATCTCTACGAATTCGACTAACTGGAGTGTTTTTGTTAAGCTTTTGGCTGTCTGGAAGCCGAAGAATGATTCTGAAGGGAAGAGGAAGAGTATGATATTAGTAGATCAACAGGTGAATAACTTAGATATATTTTGCGTGTAACATTATTAGGCTAAGTATAATTATTGTCTAACGTCAAATGTTATATCGTTTTATAACACATGGTTGTCGGATTGATGCAACAATTCCATACATTCGATATGCATCACCGTTCCATAATCTCATTGTTGAGGGAAAGTGGTATCTACTTTCCAACTTTCAAGTTATGGAGAATAATCTACAAGTTAAAAATTCTCGCCATCACTTGACAATAAGGACAATCTATCAAACAACAATGCAAGAAGTGGAAGAGAAGTCTCGGAAGTCTTACTTCAACTTTATTACATGCACTCAACTTAACAATTCCGAAGTGGACGATAGAAGATATTGTTATGGTATGTATACTTATACTCTCTATATTCAATACATTTACATGTTTGGAATATTTCAAATTCAAAATTTCTAAAATATTTTCTTCTAAATTGGAAACAGATGCTAGCGGTATTGTCTCTAATGTTTCATAGCTTTGTGAAGTAACATTTATAGATGAGCAGAATGGCTACTCTAATACCGAAAGTGTAGTGACCTTCACCCTTACAGATGAAACGTAAGCATATTTTGAGTTGCCTATATATTTGGATTTACTAAAAAGTTCTCTTATATTAACATACACTTTAATCTTCATGATTAGAAAAAAAAAAATAACTTGTGTTGCGGTGAGAAAATCCGCCATAGAATTTGAAAACACGTGGGAGCAAGTTATTTATGAGTATGATGATGATGCCGAAAGTCCTATTATGTGTGTTTTATGTTTTTGGAGGATCTCTGTGTACGAATGTTAGTACTGATATTCTTACATTATTACAACTTTTTCTATAATTTTATTTCACATTGTGCGTGTATAATTGTGTATCAATACCAAAACTTAGCTACTCATTGTTCTATAATTTACATAGGTATTCCATCTCTCTTTTCTCAATATGGCTGTTCAAGAATTTTCCTTAATCACGAGTTCATGGAGATGAACATGGAGACACTGTTGTAAGTTTAACGTTTTGCGGTGCTTTTTCGTAACTTATTTTAAAACATGTAATAAGTAATTGCTATGTTTATAATTATTTTTCAATTTAAATGTACACAGGGGTGACTTCGGATTATTTCTTTTCATTCGTATCATTTAGTGATATCAAGAGTGGATATCTTGATCCTATTTACTGTGTTGGTATGTTTTAATTTATATTCATCTACTTTCTTATTCACAGTCAAATTCTAAATTATAAGACGCTTATGTATATATGTAGATATCATTGGACGAGTAATGGCTGTAGGGAATCGAAACCAACATGGTCCTCCTGACAACGACTGGAATGAGATATTCTTCGAGTTAGAAGATCTTGAGTATGTTAATTAATTATCTTATACATATTAATAATCGATTTTTTATTCTACCAATTCTAATTTTCTAAAATATAAATCAAGGGGTGATCAATTACCATGTCGTTTACCAAGATCATACGCGAACGATTTCTTTAATGCTTGGAGACATTCGGTTGACAATATCATTATTTGTGTAATGAGGTTTGCTAGACTCGAGATTAACCAAGGTTGTTTCTACCTCTAAATCTTTCCTTATGATACCTTTAACATATTGTATAACAACATTGGGATCTAAGCTGTGTACGTAACTAAATAACTAATGTAGAAACGTGGAGAGTTTCGACGGTGCATAATTGTACGAGCGTAATGATAAATCCATTATGTCCGCATGTGAGACAGATGAGAGATACCTTTGCTGATATTGAAGATGGAAAATTTTAAGTTTGATGGAGTTTATTTGATACTTTTACGTTTTTTTTTCTTTTGATATACTTCATAGAGGCTGAATTATTATTATTTTCTAAGTTTTCCTTAAGATTATATATATTTAATTTACTTAAATAGCTTGGTAAAATATTATTCAGCGTATGGTTAACTAAAATAACATCGTTGTCATTATATTAGGAAATCGTCCTTAAATCTTTGTAATCATGATCCCTTATCATATTTCAAAATAAATTTACCCATTTGTTTCCCGTGTTGTTAAAATACCAATAAAAGACATTATTAAGAAAAAGCATATTAATTAAGGTAAACATCAAATTTACCTCTTTTAAAGATGGCTCATAATAGACCCAAAAAAAAAAAGAAAAGAGGAATTATTCGCTTTAAAAAAAATGAAGATTAACATTTATAATATTTGTAGGAAATAATATTTAAATTTGAATGAAAGATAAATGTTAAATTTCTAAGTCCAATTTAATGAATTTAGAATCTTTACGTACTTATCATGGTCTAGAATTTACTCATAATTAAAACTAAGGAAATAATTCATTATTATCACAACTGATTGAATATTATCGTATAGACGATTATTTAACTATAAATACGCATACACATGTTCCTAAAGTTTACAGCTACTTTTCCATCATGGTCTCGAAAAAAAAAAAAAAATTATCCTTTTGTTCTTGCTAGCGAAATCAATCCTGCTAATGATCAATACAAGATCAAAGTGCGTGTTATGCGGATTTGGAAATCCTTCAAGACTCTAGAGATGGTACTAATTGATACAGAGGTGCGTTAGCCTCACATCTGTTTTAATTCTAATATTTGAATAAGTTATATCATACGTGTGTGATAAAATATATGATATATTGTATATGTATAGAACTTTTTTGTCTAATGTTTTCTTATGTATCAAAGGGAACAAGGATCCATGCATCTATTGAGGAGTCTTTGGTCAAAAAATTCCAGCACCAGTTTGCTGTTGGTGATTCGAAAATAATAGACACGTTCGGTTTAGTTGATTATGATGGTGATTACAGAACAAGTTCTTTAGGTTTTAAGATGCTGTTTTACAGAACTACTACGGTCAAGTCGTTTGATGATTTCCCAGCTCAAATTTCTGAAAAATATTTTCGTGAATTTTCTGATATCTTGGCCGGAAAAACAGATAGACATTTATTGATCGGTGAGTTGTAAGATTGGTAATGTATTGTTTTTAAGTAAATTATTTTCCAAATCGTATTAATGTTTTGTTGTTTATGTAGATGTAATTGGCCAGATTGTTAACGTCGACTCTCTTGAGAATATCAAAACTAAAGGGAAGGACATTGTGGAATTAAGTTTCGAATTGCAAGATCTAACGTATGGTTTTTGTTTGATTAAGAGTTTAAGTTTTAATATATTATAATATATTACAACAAAAAACTCACTATCCATTTAATAAAGAAAGAATTACTTAGATGGACTACATTTTAGGTGTATTGACGGAAACCATCCAAAACTTTTTTTTATCCTTAAATGTTTTTTAATTACCAGCGTGCCCTTTTTACACGTTACCGGAAAAAACTAATTACGAAAAATGCCACTGCCACGTCAGACAAAAAGGCGCGTGCCACCAATAACTCAGCCATAACGTACGTTACGGCTGAGTTATATCACGTTATGGCTGAGTTCTGGGACAACGGCTGAGTTTCGGGTCAACGGTTGACTTACGATCATAACTCAGCCAACAGTTACGACTGACTTATAAAAATCTGGTTGAGTTATGAGGAAACGGCTAATAACTCAGCCGCCGTTACGGCTGAGTTATAGTCCGATGGTTGAGTTATCAGAAGTTTGGCTGAGTTATGTTATTGACACGGCTGACTTAACTTTCTCTGGTTGGCTGAGTTATCGACAACGGCTGAGTTATCAAATGTCGTTACGGCTGACTTATGTTTCAGAGACATAACTCAGTCGTAATTGGCTGACTTAACGGAAAACTCAACCATGTTACGGCTGACTTATAGACAAAATATTTATTGCTAATATAGCCTCCAGTTACGGCTGACTTCTTTTACGTTACGGCTGACTTATTGACGTTACGGCTGAATTTGGCATCTTAAAAAACATTTTAGTAATTACTTAAATATTTTTCACGTTGTGGCTGATTTAATTTGTGTTGATGGCTGATTTATTTTGGCTGAGTTTAAAATTTGTTTGGTGGCTGACTTACGACTTCAAATGCACAATTCCACGTCAGCATAAACGAGGGAAATACGAAAGGTCCACCATTAGCTCGAGTTTTTTCTTACACTCTGTTCTTCATTTTCTGTTCTTCACTTCACTTCTGTTCTTCATTTTCACTTCTGTTCTTCATTTCTAATCTTCATTTTCGTTGATAGATCTGGTTCTAGTAATTGTTGTTTATGGTAATTGGGTAAAAAACACAAATATGTATTTTAACGCCGACGATAGAGGGTGTAGAGTTGTGCAGATATATGTTGAAAGAACACACGAAAAGCTTGTGAAGTTGGTTCTCGATGACTACAGATTGAATGAGTTGAGCCATCATGTAACAATGAGCTACATGTTATCGTTACAATAATTCAGCCAAACCTCGAAATGGTCTGTGTAAGTCAACCATGACGCTGGCATAACTCAGCCACACCACAAATTTATTTACGTTAAGTCAGCTATGTCGTTGGCATAACTCGGCCAAACCTCGAATTATTCTACAATAAGTCAACCATGTCGTTGGCATAACTCGGCCAAACCTCAAATATGGTACATGTGAATATTTGATGCACTCATGTAATAAAAACACTTTAATAATATGTAGTTAACACTTTTATTAACTTTCCATAAAAAATCATGAAATTCGCTCAGGTTTGTACCTTTTATAACATATCCAACAAAACGATAAACCCCAAACCCTATACTTATGCTCTATTCCTACACAGTTGATCACATATAGAATGTAAAAGAGCTGTTATTGATTTTTGTTAATTGTATTATAATATATTTAATCTCTACATTATTATAACCAGTGCTAATGTTAACATTCAAGTGTCTCTTTAAATTAAAGTTTTAATCATTAGTCAACCTTGAAAAGTAAATAACTCAGCTGTGACGTATTATTCTATATTCAGACACAAAACTTTGAATTATTTTGTTTAGAAAATTTGAATTCAAATTTTGAATTATTTTGAATATATTTTTTAAAACATAATACTCTATGACTTTATTATGCATATGTATAACACAACTCATCCGTAATGTAGTATAACTCAGCCGCAATGTAGCATAACTCAGCCGTGACGTATTATTCTATATTTAGACAAAAACTTTAAATTATTTTGAATATTTTGTTTATAAAATTTGAATTCAAATTTTGAATTATTTTGAATAATTTATTTAAAACATAATACTCTATGACTTTATTATGCGTGTGCGTGTGAATATGTGTACGTAATTATTGTTGGTCTTTCCCGAAAAACACTTTTTGTAATCTCGAGAAAGTATATCATAACTCAGCCGTAATGTAGCATAACTCAGCCGTAATGTAGCATAACTCAGCCACAATGCGGCATAACTTAGACAAAAAGTTGAAAACGACGTTTCGTATTTCCCTTTTGTTTTTTCGTCGGAAAACGAAAAGTCTCCAGCCGAGTTGAAATGAAAGGCGATTGCAATGACGAAGAGAGAGAGAGACTCGTCGGTATGAGTCG
>NW_006238920.1:4985472-4991091 GCF_000375325.1 Capsella rubella | reverse complement strand
TTCGCCGGAATCGCCGAGGTAGAGATATTTTTTCCTGTACGTGAACAATTACAAAAAAAACCACAACTCAGCCGTAACTTACAATAAGTCATAATATAACTCAGCCGTAATGTACCATAACTCTGCCGCAATGTGTCATAACTCAACCGTAAACGACGTTTCGTATTTCCCTGTTTTTTTGTCGGAAAACGAAAAGTCTCCACCCAAGTTGAGAAGAAATGCGACAGCAATGAGGACAAGAAAGAGAGAGACACACCGATTATAGGATAAGCGACCAGAAGAGACGAGAAAGATAAGCGGCGAGAGTTAGGGTTCTTCGTCGGCTTCGAGAGAGAAAGAACAGTTTTTTTTCTTATTCTTTTTAGTCTTCTGCCTTTTCCTTGGCCTATTTCGATCTGACATACACTTTTTTTGCAACAAATGAAACAAAACCCAAGAATGGGATATGAGATTTCGATATCGTGGCAAAATAACAAGACAGTAATGAGATTACGAGTTAGTGCCATAGGTTTACCGTTCACTCTCTTCGTCTTCATTATTGTCATCTTCAAAGAACTCTCACCATGAACAAAACCACATGTGAGGACCAAAAACTCTTTTCTTTTCTTAGAACATTGGATGTACGCAATTTGAGAAGAAATGTGATACGAATGCCGGAAGAGAGAGACTCGTTGAGAATCGAAGCGGCCAAAAGAGATGAGAGAGAGAAAAGCGGCGAGAATTAGGGTTCTTCGCCGGAATCGCCGAGGTAGAAATATTTTTTCATGTGTGTGAAAAATTACAAAAAAAACCACAACTCAGCCGTAACTTACAATAAGTCATAATATAACTCAGCCGTAATGTACCATAACTCAGCCGCAATGTGTCATAACTCAGCCGTAATGTACCATAACTCAGCCGTAAACGACGTTTCGTATTTCCTTGTTATTTTTGTCAGAAAACGAAAAGTCTCCATACAAGTTGAGAAGAAATGCGACAACAATAACGACGAGAAAGAGAGAGACACACTGATAATAGGATAAGCGGCCGGAAGAAACGAAAAATAAAAGCGGCGAGAGTTAGGGTTCTTCGTTGGCTTCGAGAGAGAAAAAACAGTTTTTTTTGTTTGTGAATAGTGACGAAAATGTTCAGTTTCTTCCTCTTTTATCATGAAAGACAGAATAATGATGTGGCAATTTCAGGTATGACATGGCATGTCGAATCTGACGTGGCAATTTTTAAGTGAAAACAGACCAAGGGTGTTTATTGTAATTACACCCATTTTACTAAACATATAACGAATAAAAAAAAATGTGGATGTTTAAGGAATAAACCTACTTTTATGGTCTATCTAAGTAATTCTCCCTTTAATAAATAGGGGTACAAAGTTAAATTGCACGCTTTGGGGTGATGTTGCTAGGAATTTTGAAGGTTCAATAAAAGAACACGATGAATCTGTCGTCGTATGCGTTATTAGATTTGCATGCATTAAGGAGTGGAGAGGTAACTGTTCATTGAATATAAGATATTGCTTTCAGGTTTTATTACGGTTATGTATTATATGATTTTCAAATTTCAGGGGTTTATAGCATATCCAACTCTTTCGGTTCAACAGATGTTTTGTTCAATCCAAATATTCTAGAAGTGGAGAAGTTTACTAAAATGTAAGTACTTTCGTATAAATTAATTACGTATGATGGTTAAACATGTCCGTATTAGTGCGTTTTGATTTTTCAAAGGTTGCCATCAGACGTCGTCGATTTTGTCAAGATTAATTCTGAACCCAAAAATGAACAACCGAAAGTTACACTATATGAAGAGTTCTTCGTACTCAATGAAAAGATGACAATAGACGACATTCTTTATGCACTAGAGGTATTTTTAAATTACATGCTATAGAAAAAATGATGTATTTAATGATTATACGTTTGCTATTTACCAAAAAAAAATTATACGTTTGCTTATATTCAGGTGCGTACATGTGTTACAATCGCAAAAATTATCTCCGTAGAGACATTGCCTAAATGTTACTACCTTGCTTGCAAAGTTTGTAATAAAAAAGTTCAACCATACCCACTAGATTCTCAAGTCGGAAAAGAACGATTATACAGTTGTGGTGTTTGCGACAAAGACGTTACAGATGCGGATTGCAAGTACGAGTCACTCATTAGTTTGTTCTTTAAAATTGATACACCTATGAAAATGTGGCGAAGACCATTGAGTTCTGATTTTTTTGTTTTTTTATAACATTAGGTTTAAATTGGTCTTACATGTCTCATATGGAAGTTCGCCACATATTAGGCTACTTTTCTTTGACGGTTTGGCTCAACTTCTCATTGGAAAGAAGGCTGATGAATTGGTTGCAAAGATAGCTGAGGTAAAAATTTTTAACATTCATATTCTTGATAAATTTAATAAACGGTATTTAACCAATAAATTCATATGCTTCAGGATGATCCTTCAATTATTCCAAACGCTATTTCTTCGTTTATTGGAAAAACTATGTTGTTTAAGGTTTCGATCACAAATGACAATTTGAAGAGTTCAAAAGCGGCATATGTTGTTGAAAAGTTTTGGGAAAAAGAAGATATGGTCGTACAATTTGTAAAGGTACAATGTTACGAATATTAATATTAGCTATTCTGTGATAACGGGAAATTTATTCTGAAATATATTCATGATTCTTACATTTTTAGGAGTGTTATGCAAATGCCGATGTCAACCCTCAAGTTCTAGAAATAACAGATGGAAATGATGAGAGTTCTTCAGTTGAATCGGCTTCATCACCGTCGAAGAAGACAACTTCCCGAAAGAGTGGCGACTCTGCGAAAAGTCATAATATGATTACAAGGAAAAAAATCAAAACTGAGAAACTAGCTTAAGATTGGTTTTATTATTTTGGATTATCTTCAAAGATGCGATGGTCTAATATTGTGGTTTATTGTTTTGGATTGTTATTTTGGATTATCAAAAACATGCTAATCTTTAATGTTGATTTAATTATTTTTAATTTTTTGCTCAAACTATATCATAATAAGTGGTAATTTGAAATACTATGTTCTATATTATAAGTTATATTGAAATATTATAATAGTATTATAAAGAAATTATTATTCAATAATGAAATTAATTAAAAATTATCCAAGTATATTTAAATATTTGATTATTTGAAACTGTTTCGTGTGACAATACAAGTAAAATATAGGAAACTGTTTGGTGTGACAATAAAAGTGAGATATTGGAAATATCCCAATAATGAATATTATGTCTAAAATTTCAAAAGTTATAGGAAACTGTTTGGTGTGACAATACAAGTAAGATGTATCCCTAATACAAAAATATATGCAAAACTATAGATAAGCAAATTTCTAATTTAAAGGATATTGAAAATGTCAACAATAATATATATTAAACTAAATGGAAATATACAAATTCGCTAATAAATATAATTGAATTAATTATAAGATTAATATGATTCTTAATTTGATAATCACGAAATCTCTTCACCATGAGTTTATATATTAGATACAAAATTTACTTAAACCTATCGTTCAGTTCTTTGAGTTGAACATCAAGTAAAGATGATATTATAGACGTAATTTCATGTTAGGACAATGATTAACTGTATTTTTTGATTTTTTTGTAGGTCGTTACGTTTAGAGAAACACAATGAAACCTTCCAAGCTTCCATATCGGAGAAAGAAAGATGCAGCTCATGGTATGTTTAAAAATAGTTAATCAATCTTTGAAACCTATACAAAAATTAAAATTAAACCACGCTGACTTTTAAATTTCTAATATTTACAAATCAGGTCTTAATTCTAGAAATAGTTACCCAGTTTTTAAATCTATAGAAGATGTCTCTATAATGAAAGAAAGATGCATCTCATGGTTCGACTAGAGAGAGTAACTAAATCTCTTAAATCTTTTAAAAAATTAATATTCTAGAACGATTAATTCCAAATTTCTAATCTTTATGATTCAGGTCTTGATTCTAGACATAATTACGAAGTTTTTAATTTAAATCTATAGCAGATGTCTCTATACCTACATCTATACATCACCAATTCAAAGACATGACACACAAAAACGTATGTCAAATCGACAGGATGAATAGAATGCATGTTTTGAAATCAAGAAGAACGGAAAAGGGTAACCAAGGTAACATTAACTTTTATTAATTAAACTCTTAATGAGTAAAACAGCTTCTCATCAACATGCTAACCAATTATTATTCATTGTGTAGAAACTTTGCTACTACCTGGGTTACAAGAAGATTTTGTATGTTTTATTGCTGCTGATTCAGAGTCAAATAGAGGAAGCGAAAATGATATGTCTACTGACGAGTCTGATACCGAACATGGTGATGATAGTACAACGTCTAATGTAATCGGCGGATTTACGGCTGTTAGAGCTGGGTTACAAGAGAACGGTTTGTTTAGTTTCCACTTTAGTTTTTTATTCGATTACTATCACTAATACTAATAATGGTAGTATGTATATCATATATTAAAATAAAGGAAATTTAGCAGCTCTTACGTATTAAATTTTGCGCAGGATATTACGATGATGGCGATCCTTTTTATACATGTGAGAATTGTGGAGCCTATATGTGGTTTGGAGAACGTGTGAATAAAAAAATAAAAAAAGGAAAGCCTGTTTTTTCAATGTGTTGTCATCATGGAAAAGTTAAACTCCCTCTTCTCAAACCTCCACCGAATACGTTGTCATCGTTGTTCTATAATCACGATGATAGTAGCATCAATTTCCGTGATAATATAAGAGCATACAATATGATTTTTTGTTCACATCTTTAGGAGGCAAGGCTAACCATTCTGTTAATGATGGTGCTGGACCCTATCTGTTTCAAATGTGTGGAGAAAATTATCACCGTATTGGTGATATTTTGCCAGAACCGGGAAAAACACCTATGTTCTTACAGCTATATATTCATGATATACAAAATGAGGTTTCTAATAGAATAAATGCATACGGGTAATAATTACATTTTTGTTTTCTCTTATGTAATGTTTTAATTTTATTTTCCAAAATAAATAATTCACATTTTTGGTGTTTTTATAGGAGATCTGCATCGATAGAAAATTTGAGGCCCTCGACTGTAGAGCTAATCAAGAAGATGCTTGATAATCATAATCCGCACGTCCGGGCTTTTAGGTCGGCAAGAGAGAGGTTCAATATGGATTACGGTGTGGAAGATTTAAAATTACGTTTGCCTTCGGATAGAGCTTCTGATGCGAGGACTCATAATCTACCTACTTGCAATTAGGTTGCTGCTTTGATTCCTGGTGATTTTAACTGCGGTGAGAATAAGCGTGACATTATTATAGAAGGTCGTTCAGGCAATTTACAAAGAATAAGCGAGCTGCATCCGACATATTTACCTTTACAATATCCTTTGTTGTTTCCATATGGAGAGGACGGCTACCGGTTAGGGATTGACATAGGTTTTGTAGATACTGCTGGACGGAAAAAGAAAACCGTGAGCATGAGGGAATTTTATGCTTATCGAATTTTGGAGAGATATGGAGAAGTGTCTACGGTTGTTATGTCCGGAAAATTATTCCAGTAGTTCTTAGTCGATGCCTTCACGACTATAGAATCGAACAGATTGAATTATAT
>NW_006238920.1:4912205-4985372 GCF_000375325.1 Capsella rubella | reverse complement strand
AAAAAAAACTTCGGACAGAAAGAATAGATAAGATACTCGAAGATGCTGATAAAGGACGTACTGATCTTTCAGACCATGGTAAAAGAATTTACATACCTTCGTCGTTTACTGTAGGAAAACGGTATATGATGGAACATTATTTAGATGCAATGGCCACTTACAAATTCTTTGGTTTCCCGGACCTTTTCATAATGATCACTTGCAATCCTAAGTGGCCTGAAGTTGTGCGATATATTACTAGACATCGTCTTAAACAAGAGGATAGACCAGATATTTGTTGCCGGGTTTTCAAAATGAAGTTAGATAAGCTTATGCATCAAGTCACCAAAGAAAAAACTTTCGGCACGGTGAATTCTGGTACTATCTTATTTTAATATACATTTGATTAATATTCTTATACAAAAAATATATATATATATAGTTACGTTGCCGTTTTGATTTTTACGCAGCTATGTATACAATAGAATTTCAAAAAGGGGACTGCCTCATGCTCACATGGTCTTATTTCTGCATCCGGATTGTAAAATGCGCACTACAGAAGACATAGATAAATTCATAAGTGCTGAAATACCGGACAAAGAAGTGGATAAGTATTTATATGAAGTTGTTTCTGATGTTATGATTCATGGGCCTTGTGGACGTCAATACAATGATAGTCCTTGCATGAAGGATGGTAAGTGCACAAAATTTTTTCCAAAGCCATACGTAGATAATACTGTGATAGATGATGCTGGTTATCCAGTATACAGGCGAAGAGATGATGGAAGATTGGTACAGAAGAGAGGTTTCGACTTAGCCAACAGATATGTTATTCTGTATAATCGAGAATTGTCGATACGTTATCGTGCTCACATAAATGTAGAGTGGTGTAATCAGTCACGTTCAATCAAATATCTTTTCAAATATATCAGCAAAGGACCAGATTATATAAGAGCATCTGTAGGAGAAGAGGATGAAGAAAATGAAATTAAACAATATTTTAACTGCAGGTGCGTATAGTAAAATTATAACTCTATTATATTTAAAGGTAACACTAATATACTTAAATCATGCGTATCTGTAGATATGTATCAGCATGCGAAGCTACATGGAGAATATTAGCTTCCCCGATATGTTATCGTACAACGCCAGTTGAAAAACTGCCCTTCCATATTCCTGGCCAGGAATTGGTTATTTATAATGAGGATGATCCAATAGAAAACGTTATGTCACGTTCAACAAATGGAGGAAGCAAATTCTTAGCATGGATGGAATGCAATAGACTTGACCCTGAAGCTAGGAAGTTAACATATGCCAAATTTCCCACCGCTTATGCATGGTATAAAAAGAAAAAATGTGGAAGCTGAGATCAAGGAAAAGAAGAAGTTTTGCAATAGGAAGGATTACGTACGTACCACCTTCTATAGGGGATGCTTTTTACTTAAGAATTTTGCTTAGTAAAATTTCAGGTGCGACCAGCTTCGAATTCTTGAAAACGGTAAACGGGGTTTTTTATGGAGAATTTAAAGATGCTTGCTATGCATTAGGATTATTGGATGATGATAAATAATATATTTCAGCCATAAAAGAAGCAAGTCTCTGGTGTTTTGGGAAGTACTTAAGGAAGCTATTTGTGATACTATTGATTTCAAAGAGTGTATATGTTCCGCTCAATCTTTGGCTCGCGACAAAAGATATACTATGCGAAGATATTTTATTCCTTCATAAAAACCGCATGAATGATCAAGGTACATCGAAATCTTAGTGAAATTTTTATAAAATATTTGCTCTATTATTTATATATGTCTTTATAAGATATTTTTTACAATTATCGGTATAAATAATTCTCGATAAAAAAATTATTAATTCTATTATACAAAATGAAATGCAGGTATTATGTTAACACAAGCTCAAATACGGAACATATGTTTGTCGGAAATCGAATTGCTAATGCGTTCGAATGGTACTTCCCTTTCTTTTTTCACTAATATGCCAACACCAGACGATAGTGTGCTAAATTCTAATGAAAATAGGCTTATCATGGATGAGAAAAACTATAAGCCTCATGAACAAAAGACAAAATACAACAGACTATTTGCTATGTTAACTGAAGAGCAAAGACGTGTTTATCAAGACATAATTTACTCAATAAATCAAAACAAGGGTGGTATGTTTTTTGTGCGTGGATTTGGTGGTACTGGAAAAACTTTCTTGTGGAGTATACTTGGAGCTGATATTCGATCTAAAGGTAATATTGTTCTAAACGTTGCATCGAGTGGAATAGCTGCTTTGCTGTTGGAAGCTGGTAGGACAGCTCATTCTAGGTTCTGTATACCTATCAATATAAACGAATATTCAGTGTGTTGGATCGATGCAGAGTCCGATCTAGCAGAATTGATTAGAGAAGCGCAACTCATTATATGGGACGAGGCTCCGATGATGAACATACATTGTATTGAAACGTTGGATAGGACTTTGCAAGATATAATGAAGTGCAATAGGATTTTTGGAGGTAAGGTAGTTGTTTTGGGAGGTGATTTTAGACAGATTCTCCCAGTAATTCCTGAAGGTGGTAGGGTCGCAACAGTTTTGGCCTCTATAAACTCATCGTTGCTTTGGCCAAGTTGTAAAGTTTTGAAGCTTACAGAAAATATGCGCTTACGAAAAGGTGTTAATAACGTGCAATCGGATGCTCTCGCCGAGTTCTCAAAGTGGCTCCTGGATATTGGTGATGGGAAAATCAACGAGCCAAACGATGGCGAGGTCGAAATAGAAATACCCAAAGATTTACTAATAACACCATCTGATGATCCTATCCACGCAATTGTTCATGAAATCTATGGTAAATCCTTCGCTAAAGAGAATGACCCAAAATTCTTTAAGTGAAGAGCTATTCTTAGTCCAAGGAACGAAGACGTTGATAAAATCAATCAATATATGCTTTCTCAACTACCAGGTGTGTATTATAATTGTTTACGTGTATTTATTCTATACTTTTTTAAAAAATAAATATAGTAGATTACATGTGTCTTATACATATTTATCAATATTATTATAGGTGAAGAAAGGCGTTATCTTAGTTCGGATTCCATTGAAACATCGGATACGAGTGTTTTCAACGATATGGTATACTCGCAGGAATTTTTAATCGGTATAAATGTTTCTGGATTACCTAAGCATGAATTAACATTGAACAAGGGAGCCCCTATCATGTTGCTAAGGAATATAGATCCTAAAGGTGGTTTGTGCAATGGTACGAGGTTAATTGTTACTCAGATGGCTAATCATGTTATAGAGGCAAGAATCGTAACAGGTAACGGTGTTAGTGAAAAAGTACTTATCCCTAGAATGTTTGTGTCTCCGCCAGATGCAAAGTTTCCTTTCCGTATGAGGCGTCGCCAATTTCCTGTAGCTCTTGCGTATACAATTACTATTAACAAAAGCCAAGGTCAAACGTTGGAATACGTTGGATTGTTTTACCAAAGCCAGTCTTTACACATGGACAACTATATGTTGCACTATCTAGAGTGACGACGAGAAAAGGATTGAAGATTTTGATTACGAATGAAGATGGGGCATGTCAAAACAAGACTCTTAACGTAGTTTTTAAAGAAGTATTTGATAACATTTAGTTACGTATCAAGTTGTTGCATCTCCAGTTTTACGTGCTTTATTTTTCATGTAAGAATAAATATTATCATGCATCCACTTTTTTTGTTGCACTCTTGAATAATTTTGCTTTGTATAGTTAATCTCTTCATTTTTTTATCGAATAAACCTAATGTATTTTCTAAATAAATTCTCAAAAACTTATATTCGCTACTTAAAAAATGCATTACAACTAAAGAATTGTATTTAAGGTGTTAAAGTTTCTTTATAATTAGCAAATAGAGTATGAAAATTTTAAAATATATGAAGATGTAAATTCGAAAGTTTTAATAGTAGTTTACATTGTTATTTTTTTTTAACTGATGCTTTGATAAACTCTAAAAAACACTTGGATTTCCTTCTTAAAGTTTCACGTGTTTACCTTCCCATGCACGAATAAGCAATACCATGCATCCTCTTAAGATATTTTTTGTTTCCAAACTTTAATAAGAGTGCTATTGCGTTTATTTTGTTGTTGTTTTAAATTTTGAATCTATCAAACTATTGGTTTTTGATTTTTAAAAATGAGACTTAATAAAATTACTAATATTTTAGCTAAAATTTAAAATTGTTAGTCCATTAACCGATCAATTTAATGTACGGAATATATTTGGAAATTCGATTAGTGTTAAAAAAATCTTTAAGATACCAATTTATCAAAAATAATCAACATTAATCAAATCTAATTTATTATTTATGATTTGAATACAAAATAATAATGTCACACGCAATAATAGTTTTATACAAAAAGTGAAAAATTAAACTTAATTGAAAACAGAAACGACGCATTATTTCGATTAATGATTATATATATTGTTTCATTTGTAGACTTTTCATCTTCTTCCAACTGTGAATCTATTTGGCAATAGTGAAACCGATAAAACTCTTAAACACGAAATCTCTTCTTCTATACTTTCTTCAAAAAAAATCACAATATTCTACACGGCGTTTCAAAATGCGTAGAGATTGCATAGCCAATTTGAATCCGTCGAAGACTGATTGGAACATAGACGTGAAGATTTTAAGTATTGCTTACAGGAGAGATTTCATGACAAAAAGGGTTTTAATCCTTGCTGATCAAAGGGTAAGTATCTATTCTATTTACATATAGCATTTGTTTGTAACTTACATATAGTCATTGAATCGATTAGTTGAATGGTTTACATATAGCAATTTAAGCAAAACTCGATTATTGTGATCATGGTTGGACATAACGTTCTAAGTAGATGAATTCTAAATGTAATTGTGCTAAACTCAATTCTTCAGAACTCTATAACATATTAATCACTAGAACTGCTTAATAGGTTATATTGATTGGTTTAGATATAACAATTGAACAAATACTGGATTCTAATTGTAGGGTGATCGTATTGAGGCTTCTATATTCTGCAAGAATTCCAAACACTCTGTTCCTAATCATATCTACGATGGGGAATGGTATAACATTCGAAATTTCAAGGTCATCAAGGCAGTCTTGCCAGAACGGAACACTAGCCATCATTACCAGATAAAGTTTATTGAGGAGACAGACATGATGATCCTAGAAACTCTGTCCACCTGAGATTACTACTGGTTTGAAGATTTTAGTCATGTCTTCAAAGGAATCATCCCATTCAATAATTCGTATGGTAAGTTTGCTTTTATTTTACAGCATTGTGTAAAAAGTTCAGTATGTTTAAAGTAATAAGTTTTAACATAAGTTTGTCTTCTTGCGAGTCATGCTAGATTTCTACGGTTCTGTTATTGATGTTGGTCCTTTGAAAGAAGAGTTTAGAAAGATGGATGAGTATGGTAATGCTTATGGAGTCAACGGTTTCGTTTTCCAAGTGATAAATGGAAGGTACGTTAATAAACGTTACTTATGCGTACTTACATTTTACATTGAAAACTTTGCTTATAAATTAGTCTAACTATATACAATTGCCCTACTCAGGAATGAAAAAATCATTTGTCATATTAGAGGAGTTAGTGGTCAGAACTTCTTAAGGGAGTGGAGATCAAAGGGTTACAATATTAGTTACAAAATACATCCGGTCTTCTGTGTCCTTAGATTTTGGAGAGTATCTACATATCACAGTAAAGAAAGCTTTCACTCTATTTGAATGATTTACATTTGAGAATAGACGGATTAGGAAATATTAGAATTTCATTTGTTCTTTACTCTTTCTAGGTAATCCCTGTATTACGAATGATGCTGAATGTGATAGTGGAGCTTCAAGAACATTTCTGAATCCAACCAATAATGGTCTTGAAAACCACACGATAAAGTAAGTTTAGAAGTATTGTTTTAAGAATATTGATATCCCATTGTTGTCTACTTAATATAGATTCTAACCAACTTGGATATCTACAATGTAAATTGTAGCTCTGAGTTTGCTGCAACCTACCATTTCGGTTTATCTGCTAAGGAATGAGTACAAGACAGGTTCAATGCAGCTATCGCATAGGAACCAAGTGGTCTGCTTATGCATGTTACGATGTTGTGTATATTGAAACCTTCATAAGACCAATATTATGTTTCAGTTTATATTTTGGTTAGAGGCTATTATGAATCATCGGATATATTATGTAAGAACTATGTTGTTTTTGATTTTTATATCAGGTTTTGGTTAAAAAATTTAGAACTTTCGGTCTACTGCTTGATATATAAACATTTACCATTACATTGATGATCTTTAAACAATGGGCCGAATTTATCTTTCAAGTTCCTACAAACACATGAATTGATAATCACATTGATTTCCTTTTTGTTATTCTAAGTGATAATATCACTTCGTCTTCAAAATATAACGCAAACGGTATATATTTATCCGGTGAACCGCGGCGAAGCGCGGGTTATTTCCCTCGTATTCTATACAAGAGAAGAAAAAATTAGGTTGGAATCTCAGTACTATTAAAACAAAGTCAATTGCATCACTTAAATTGTATCAATAACTTAAAACGATAATAGTTTTAGTTACTTTTTAATAATAATTGATTTAATTACTTTGCAATTTAGCATCAGTTACAATAAGAGATTTTTGGAGTTTTAGAGCATGGGCATTGGTTGGGACAATTATTTGGTCCCATAGTTTTTTTTTTTTAACGCTTTGCATTGTATGAGTGATAAACCACATAAATCCAGTACAAGAAGGAAAAGCAAAGACACAGAAAAAAAGAAAACAACAGAGGTATAGGGAACAAAAGAACCATGAGAAGACATTATAATTATAAAACATAAAGCATACAAAGATTAAACCAACATTTTATTGAATTCATAGAAATTTGAAAATTAATCTTCTTTTTCTGGAAGATGTCCAAAATTAGTCCAAACATGCTCGATAAAATTATGTTTTAATTGTTCATTAGCTTGTTTATCCCGAAGCCTTGTTCGACGAGTAATCGTTGTGCCGATATTTGAACCCACACCGGCGGTACCAACAGTATATATTTGATCGACATCTTATCCGTGTTGAAATTCAGAAACCTTACGGAGATTGTATGTATGACATTCATCTTCCAAAATCATATTATGAAGTATTATGCATGTTCTCATAACATTTGCCATTTTGTTTTTATCTCATAAAAGAGAAGGATTTTTGGTAACGGCGAATCTAGCTTGCAAGACTCCAAAGGCACGCTCAACATCTTTCCGCACAACTTCTTGTTTTTTAGAAAAGAGTGAATCTTTCATACCTTGTGGAAGTCGGATAGATTGAATAAAAGTGACCCATTTTGGATAAATACCATCAATGAGATAGTACGCCAAATTGTACTCCCTTTCGTTGACAAAAAAGTTGATTTCCAGAGCTTGACCGTTTATAATGTCATAAAAGACATTAGATTGATCTAGAATATTAAGATCGTTCATAATACCTGGAGCTCCAAAAAATGCTTGCCAAATCCAAAGGTCATACGAAGCTACCGCCTCCAACACAATTGTAGGTTTTCCGGTAGATAGTGAATACATGCCCTTCCAAGCAGTGGGACAATTCTTCCACCCCCAATGCATACAGTCAATGCTCCCAACCATCCCGGGAAATCCACGTTACTCATTTTGATGGAGTAGTCTTTGTAGGTCTTCATGTGTGGGACGTCTTAAGTATTTATCGCCAAAGAATAGGATTATTGCAGCGATAAACTCGTGCAAACATTTTTGAGCTGTTGAAGCACCAAGTCGTATATACTCGTCCACCATGTCACACGCACCACCATATGCCAATTGACAAATTGCTGCAGTGCATTTTTGTATTGGTGAAAGGCTAGCCCGTCTTGCAGCATCTTGGGTTTGTTGGAAATATTGGACTTCGTTAGATAGACGTTGCACAATACGCATAAACAATGGCTTGTTCAATCGAAAACGTCGCCAGAATAAATTGTGCGGGTATGTTGGAGTGTCACTAAAATAATCATTCCAAAGATTATTGTGGCCTTCTTCACGATTTCTTTGAATAAAAACTCGTATCTTTGGCTCGGTCGGTTCTTCCAAGAGATTATAATTTTCTTGAAAATGTTGATAATACGCATCAAATGCATCATACTCATCTCTTTAGTAGTGAAAATGATTTGAAGATGATGCCATGATTTTTTGCAAAAGAAAGTGAGAAAATGAGATTGAAGTATTGAAAGTAAAGTAGTGGTTTAGAAGAAAAAGAGAAGTATTGAAAGGGAAGTAGTGGTTTAGAAGAATAAGAGAAGAGTTTGTATGGTTTGTATTTTCAATGCAATGGATTGCATATATATAGAGTGTAGTCTCTTCTCAAATGTTTTGTTTGGTTGTCATAAAAAAGACCTGTGAGCAACAATCGAGTGAATAGAGACTTAAACACATATATTTAAAGAACACTCGTGTACAACATCTATTTTCAATTCACCAGTGAACAATCGAGTCAATACAAAAAGAGACATACCCGTGAACAATCGAGTCAATACAAACAGAGACATACCCGTGAACAACAATGTTATTACAAGTCTGAAATGCAAGCTGTTTTACTTAAACATTACCAACAAAGCTAATACAATTGCAACAACAGCTATTATACCAACAACCAACTCAGATCCATTTCTAAACATTAGATTTTTCTTACCTAGATCACACACTAACATTTCTAAGTGAAGTAGTTTCTTCTCAGTTTCATAGTCAGTGAGGTAGTTTAATCCATCTACCTTCTCAGATAACACCTCATAATGTCTGTCCATGTCTCTCATCTCCTCCATTACAGCCTCATCCCACCACTTGTGAATATACATCTCTCCATCTTCAACATTATGACATGTGAAGAACCTGCCATTTACCGAAACCCCAGACAAAATGAATTATTCAACAATACCAATAACAACAACAAAATATTAGAAGAAGAGACTTATCATGACTTACCTTCTTTCTGTATCATTCTTGTTACTGCAAGTAGTTAGAAGCGGCCTCCCACTACAGTAGCACACTTTTGGAAATCTAAACTCAACCTCAGGTTGAGGAGGGTATTGACTGGCCTAAGCTTGGAGGAAGTTACTCTCAGCTTCATCCATGAGAATAGCATGAGCACTGATCAAGCTACTCTCACCTTCATCCATAAGTATCAAGGCTTCTCTTTCCTTGTCTTCACTGTCGTCATGCATATCATTCTGGTCTGGAATCAGGCTGAGAATAGCTGTAGTCATGGCCCATCTATGATTCAACTTCACAAAACAGAAACAAATCTCATTTTAGAATCAAGTTCATAATGAAATCAAGTTGAAATAGATACAACACATTGAAAATACAATCAAGTTCAGTATGAAATCAGGCTCACAATCAGAAAATAACAGTGAATCACCAAGCAAACAACATTTAATATATATGATAAGCTTCATACATGATAATAGAACATAGAAACATCACAAAAGATATCATAATGATAATATCACATACATACATAACACAAGCCGAGTTAACAAAACAAACTGAATCAGAAAATGGAAACTTAAATACTAAAGATACTAAGACATGAAATATCAGAAATACTGAGCCACTATCTTAAGCTTGATAACTTCATCACTTTCACTTAGTGGTTCCTTTTTAGCAAGAAGTGTGTCTAGTATAGCAAGCTTTTATAGTTTCTCTGTTTCAGCCATTTCCTCCTTTTTGATTTCCCACATGCTCTTATACTCAGCAAGAGCCTTCCCTTGAGCATTACTCCTTTTAGCCTTGACACCTTCAGGTCTTATCTCACAATCTTGAAAATTGCTGGTTGCTGATTGTGAACCTTCTTCATGTGGTTTCCTCTTGACTGTTGATAGTGTTGAGATTGATCCATTTCTGTTCAAACCTTAACAAACACCAGCAATGTTCCATTGTGAACTTTGTCTTGTAGTCAGAGTAGTAGATGTCATGAGCCACCTTCAGCACATCATTCTATGAATGTCCACTACTGTTTTGCCTCTCTGCCGTTGCATATGAACCATAAAACTTGTTAGTGAACTCATTGATCTTGTGCCACCTCTGCTTACAGTTTACATTGAGCCCATGTTGACCACTCTCTGTGGAAGTGGGAGAGCTAGCATAATACTCTCTTACCCTTTTCCAAAAACTTCCTGACTTTTGTTGATTTCCAATGATTGTATCCTTAGAAGTGTTCAGCCACGCACTGATAAGAACTTCATCATCAGCCGGGTTTCATTTCTTTCTCTCCCTGAGAATCACTGGTAGTTCTTAAGAACTAGGGGTGGCATCTGATGGTTGTGAGCTCCAAGTTGGTAAATCTGAAGCAAGATTGTAGGCAAAAGGAGGAAAACTCTCATAAGAAGAGTTTTCTTGGTTTTGAGCTTCTTGTTGACTGTTAAGAAGCTCTAAATAACTAGATGAGTGAGGATATGGACTGTAAGAATCTATATCAAACGGATTGAGAAGGAAAATAAGTATAGAAAGAAAGGCTGGTTATTGGTTTGAACAAAGAGGAGAGATAGAAGAGGAGAGAAGGCTGCTATTATGTTTAATAGGTGAGATATTTATCAAGTAATAAGTCTTCTAACTACAAATGTCTAATCAGAAGTTATGTACATTTAACTCTACCAGATTAGAAAGTTTTTCATCTTTATAAGTTGTTCAATAAAGCATTTAATCAGAAGTTATGCAATAAATCTCAGTCACTTTTGATAACTAGCTATTACAGAAGCATTTAATCTCAAAAAGGCCTAACTTTATCACTTTCTTGAACTACTAACTACACATCCAATTTAGCTCAGTGAATGAGCTAACTAGGTAGTACACGCAAACAACATTAATACAGCAAACAACAAGTCTTTGGATATTTCACTTTCTTGAATTACTAACTACACATCCAATTTAGCTCAGTGAATGAGCTAACTAGCTAGCACACGCAAACAACATCAATACAGCAAACAACAAGTCTTTGGATATTTCACTTTCTTTAACTACTAACTACACATCCAATTTAGCTCAGTGAATGAGCTAACTAACTTGTACACGCAAACAACATCAATACAGCAAACAACAAGTCTTTGGATATTTCACCTTCTTTAACTACTTACTGCTCATGCAATTTAGCTCACTGAATGACCTAACTCGCTAGTACACACAAACAACATCAATACAGCAAATAACAAGCCTAACTATATCACTTTCACCACGCAAACAACAACCAATTCTTTATCAACTAAACTTAACTAGCACATAACCTGCCATATCATTTTTGATTATGGTAAAAAGGAATTAGTTTTACCTTTTAATGTCAATGAAGTTGGTGCTTCTTCACTCCTTATGCTTCAGCTCACCTACATGAATACATCAAATAATTTCAACATTATAAATCGTATCACAAACCAAACAAATTCCATCAATCTAAAATTGAAAACTTGGTGAGATACCTTAACGAAACCAAAGCATAAACATAGCCAAATAAACACTAAAACTGTTTCAAATGACTAAATCGGAACTTCGAAACAAACCAAAATTTGAAAACCTAGATCCGAAAATCGCATCTCAAACAATAAACCCTAATCGATTTTTTAGACCCAACAATTCAATCAAAATGTTAACGAAAACCATAAAAACTCTATATACATCACCTATACCAACAAAACCCATGCATAATCAAACCAAATCCCCAGAAACTCTTAGAGGATTTCGAAATCTTACCGATGTACATGGTCTGATATCGGCGGAGGATTGGGTTCTGCTTTCTCAGGAAGATTTCTATGCCGGAGACGAGGACAATTTCGGCTTCCAATTGCAGAAATTGGACTCCGATTTCAATCGCCTTCCAAATCGCCCTTCGCCGCTAGAGAGAGAGAGAGAGAGAGAGAGAGAGAGAGAGAGAGAGAGAGAGAGAGAGAGAGAGAGAGAGAGAGAGAGAGAGAGAGAGAGAGAGAGAGAGAGAGAGAGAGAGAGAGAGAGAGAGAGAAGAGAAGAAATGAACACGAGGAGACCCCGAAAAAAAATTTGACCTACACTTACCCGACCACCAATCACCGAATGCCACGTTGGACAAAGGACGAGGTGAAAATTTCCCGATTTAAGGAACGTTCCTTCGGTTTAATTCAATTTTTGATTTAAATTTAAATGGTTTATTGTGTGGGACTTCGGCTAATGACGCCGATGTACATGGCCTTAGTACGTTTTGACAATATAATTAGTAAAATAGTATATATCATATTCATATTTTCGGAAATAAACATAGGACTCACATTTATTAGTTGTAATTTGTGAGATAGATGAAAAAGAAACGTGATTGTGTGTTTTTTTTCACGTCTTTAAATTTATTGATTATTGCAGATTCTGAGAATTGTTACAAAGATAGATCTACCATGGGCAATTCCTTCCGACCCTATTAGATTCACTATTAACGGCACTCCATGCTCTCCATGCTTATCATGAACACCTTCCTCTCCATGCTGCACTTGGATACCTTCTTCTCCTTCAATAGCTAGAATTAAGGCGATAGTGTGTTTTGGTGAGAGAAAGAAAAAAATTTTTTTTTTCTGTATTTGTATATATATTTGGGGCAATTTGCCAACTATAACAACCCGCCAAGTGGGATTTCTCCGCCATGTGGCACACCCCGCCACATGACATCCTTACAGCGCTCCAACGCATCGACCTTAACCTCTCTCCTGTAGGCCCAATCTGTGCATGTAGGCTCTTTCCTGGCCCACATGCACTCCAAGCCCACCATGTAGGTTATTGGTGCGTCTGACGTTCCTCGAACCCAGGTCCTCACCCTCTAACAACCTTCCCACTAGACAAGCTGTTACCAATTGATCTGCAGGTCAGTGGTAGTGGCTGTGATAGATGGTGGTGACCGGAGGAGGTGGTGGCTGCCGGAGATATGGTGGTGGTGGTGGCCGGAGACGGTGGCAGACGGAGACAGTGGCAGTCAGAGACGGTGGCAGCCAGAGGCGGTAGTGGCGGCCGGTGGTAGAGTGGTGGTGGTGGCCGGATCAGAGGTAGGTAGTGATGGCCGAGGATGGTGGTGGCGGCCGGAGACTGTGGTGACGGCGGAGGTGGTGGTGTCGGCATGGTGGTGGCGGCCGGTGGTTGGGTGGTGGTGGTGGTGGCCGGAGGTAGGATGGTGGTGGTGGTTGTAATGATATTAGATAAGACCATCTCTAATGGTTTTTGCTATTTTTGCCTCTATAATAGAGGAACTCTATAATAGAGGTGACTTTTGCTACAATGGTTTCCTCTACTTTTTCTTGTATAATAGAATATCCCAAATAGATTAAATTTATATCATATTATATACTATTAAAAGAGGAGCACTTTTTGTGAGTGTTGCCAAACAAGATTAAATAAAAAAAAATGAAATAAAATGTGATCCCAACCATATAACCAAACACATTTAAAGAAAGCAAAAAAAAATTGAAAAAAAAAAAAAAAAAAACTATCTACTATATTTATGGAAATAATATTGATTTGGTTAGCATAAAAATTGGATTATTAGTTCGCATAAAAATTGGATTATTAAATTCGAAATTAAAGATAACTAAATATATATTTAATTTTAGTTATATGTATTTAAATATTTTAAAAAATAATAATTTATACTTAATAAAATCTAATAAAAATGATCATATATATTAGAAAATAAAATATAATATTTTATGAAAAAGATCAAATAATTATGTTAGATTAGGAATAATCGACTAATAAAATTGTACAGAGCATAAAATGTGGAGAAATATGCAACATAAATAATTATGTCATTAATATTCAAAAATTATATTATATCTATACTATTAAAAGGGAATCATTATTTATCTTTAAAACCAAACACAATCAAAAAGAAAAATTATATATTATGTAATCCTAAACCTATAACCAAACAGAATTAGTGACAGCAAAATAAATAATTTTAACAGAAAATAAATATATTAAAGAATCTATTAAAAAAGGAAACAATATAATCTATACTATTAAAAGGGAAGCATTATTTATCTTTAAAACCAAACACAATCAAAAAGAAAAAATTACATTTTATGTAATCCTAAACCTATAACCAAACAGAATTAGTGACAGCAAAATAAATAATTTTAACAGAAAATAAATATATTAAAGAATCTATTAAAAAAGGAAACAATATAATGTTATTTTAATAGAAAATATATTTATGCCAAACATTACTTATGGTGCAATTAGAATTAAATAATTTATAAAATCGTAATATATTTCAATGATCTATCTTTTTTAAAACAAATATAATGTCATTTTAACAGAAAATAAATTTGTAATCAAACATTCCTCATGGGCGATTAATAATTTAGGAAATCCTATTACAATAACTCAATTTTGAGAATCCATACAATTTCTTATTAATTATTTAAGAAATGGATTTAATTATTAAAATTTATGGAGCAATGTTCTCAATTTAAATTCAACCGATTTTATAAATAATAAATACACACACTATTATTTGATATATTAGTAGATATTTTCAGAATTAATTAATTTAATATAAATAATAATAAAATTCACAAAAAATATTTTCTGTAATATATAATAATTAATATATACATTATTAAGAAATCATTCGTTATATATCTAAAAATGGTAGGGGAAAATTTACCGATAATAATTTTGTTTTAAAGTTTTTGGAAGAGTTAAATTCTCACAAATTTTGCCGATGAATCGGAGTATAATATTGAGAATATAGTTTTTGGAAAAATTAGATAAATATTTCGATCTCTTTTTACTATCTCAAAATCTATTAGTTATGGTAGTTATATATTAGATAATCATTTTTCTACACCTATTCATTCCCAATATCGGGAATGAAAATATTGAACTATTCTAAATAAAATACAATATACGGGTTGATAACTTATCAAAATGTTTCAATACATAACTTAGAATAACAAAGACGAGACATGGAATAATGGAGACGGAAATGAAACACATAATTCTGAAAGCAAAAACCATTATCTAAACTATTCCTGATAAAATATGAGACAAACTTCTAAGTAACACAAATTTTTTGGTAACATGAATTTTAAGTATCGGGAATTCAAGCAGGACAAATGCTTTTATACTATTTACTATTAAGAACTAGATGAAATAACGGGTATGAAAAGGGAACATGTAATTTGGAAAAGAAAACTATTCCTAATAAATAGGGGTCAAAAATTTAGGGGTAATAATTCAAACAAAACGCATGCGAACATACCATTCACTAATATGTATTATGCGGAATGGATTTTTTGCGTGTTGAACATTTTAATTTGTTGCAGAGCATGCGTAGCAAACGACATTGACCTACCTGACATTTATATTTAGGTTTTCCGGGTTAGGAAACATATATATATATATATATATATATATATATATATTTGTTGTTTGTATCCAGTTTGATAGTTCATGTGTTCAATAGAAATTTAGCTGATTATTAAAATCATGATTATGAACACATCTCCTCCTAGATAGAATAATATGACATATCTAGGAGGAGATGGGACGAGATGGAGTTTCGTCCCCAAAATAGACAAACCTCTTTTTTTTTTACTACGCATTTTTTTTAATGTAGTTGTCTTTACCGATAACAAAATCAAATCCTATCACTATTTTTGTCTAAACCAAATTAAAAACAAATCAAATACTGAACGGGTATGAGTTTGGATTATGAATGTTAATTAATGACATTCCTAAAAATTATTTTTACAAATATACCCCTGCATATATGTAATATATTTGTAAACATGATAGAAAACTTAGTTTTTGAAATCAATCCCGCACGTACGTACGGGTCCAAATCTAGTAAACTATTAAAAGGGGAACACTTTTTGTGAGTGTTGCAAACAAGATTAAATAAAAAAAATGAAATAAAATGTGATCCCAACCATGTAGCCTAACACATTTAAAGACAGCAAAAAAAAATTTTATAAATAAAAAATAAAAACTATCTACTATATTTATGGAAATAATATTGATTTGGTTAGCATAAAAATTGGATTATTAAATTCGAAATTAAAAATAGCTAAATGTATATTTAATTTTAGTTTTATGTATTTTGAAATATTTTCAAAAATATTAATTTATACTTAATAAAATCTAATAAAAATGATCATATATAATTGAAAATAAAATATAATATTTTATGAAAAAAAGATCAAGTAATTATGTTAGATTAGGAATAATCGACTAATACAATTGTACAGAGCATAAATGTGGCGAAATATACAACATAAATAGTTATGTCATTAAATTTTCAAAAATTATATAATCTTAAAAAAGAGTTACATTTTATGTAATCCCAAATCTATAGCCAAACCTCCTTAAAACATATCAATCCGATATTTTTTTAAAAAAATTCGGATCTTTAAATTGTCAAAATCTTTTGTTTCGATCTTTCCAATTAATTTCTAGCAGATTATATTTTTGTAAAATACTCAAAATAAGGAAAATCTATTAAGAAAAATAATCTCCATTAATTAGCACATATATAACAGTTCAATCAATAAAATATTAACTATATTTGAGATCTTTTAAATATATAGCAATATAAAAATTCATAATCTGAATCTTAACAGATATGATTTTAAATACCAACTATATTTTGATTTAAAAAAAAAAATTTCATATCCATGTTTACTTACCAAATGTGCACAAAATAATAATTATCACCATCTAAAATATAGACATTACCAATAGAAAAGAAAACTTAAATATAAGAATAAAAAACAATTACGAATGCAATTAAAGAACAAAACTCCATCCGTTTCATTTTAATAGATGTTTTAACCTAAAACATTTGTTTCAATTTAAGTGATGTTTTCAATTTTCTATGCAAATAGTTAATGTATTTAATAATTTTTACCAATCATATTATACATCATATTTTCTTATTGGTTGAATTCATTGTGCTTAATGGTTTTTTATGGAAAAAAATATATGTTTTTCTAATCTGTGTGAAACAACCTTAAACATCACTTAAAATGAAACAGATAAAGTATTAAAATAGTTCATATACTGATAATCGTAATTATGTTTAGCTTAAAAATAATATATAATTTCACACTTACAATTGTTAGTAAAGTTTTCAATAGTTTTCCATTTTTAATCTTTAAATTATAAACTTTTTAGACAATCTCCTATTTGTGATTCTCAATTAATATTATAGATGAATATACATCATTTAAAACATATTTTAAATATTTTTTACTTTAATTTCTATAAGTTATTTTAACAATTTAAAAAAATAATACGAACTTCCTAATGAAAACTCAAGACACTTTAAATTCTACTTTGGATACACCCCCTAAATTCAATTTCAATTTTCAAATATCAAATAACAAGTATGATACATGAACATGAATTTGAATTGTTAAATTCACTTTTAACTTTCCAAATTTATTTCAAATATCAAAACATGAAATAACGGGTACATGTAATTTGATACATAAAAATATCATCTAAACTATTCATGATATAATATGGGACAAAAAATTTAGATTACATATGCGGACATACTAGTTACTAATGTGGATTACACAAAATCTGTTTTTTGCGGGACAAATTACTTTAACCTATATTGAGTTAAAAATATTTTTAGTGTGGAGCATGCATAGGAACGTGTTTGACCCATTGAAAAATATATTTAGGCCATCAGGGGGCAAATTTTTTAATTTTTTTACATTGTTTAAATCATGTTTGTAGCTCACAGTTTACACTCAATCTGGATCCGCTATCATGTCGATTTGACATTTACAAACTTCATGAAAGCAAACCAAGATTAATTTATGTTATAAACGCTGTAGAGAATAAATATATCAACAAATAAAACCCCACATTTACGTGTAAGTTTAAATCGTTAACTTATTTTCTTATATGTTCGAAAAACATATACCATCTTAAATGAGTAAATTATTATTAAAATAGATATGAGATGGAAAACATGAGTACATGACATATTAGGACACACAAGTCATTGTTTCTGTCTCGAAATATACAAACCACATTTTTTTTACTATTTGTTTTAGTGTACATCTGCCCAAAACAAAATTGTATCGTTGTTTTTTTGTTTAGAGTTATTTAAAAACAAATCAAATATTGAACTGGTATGGGTTTAGATTATAAATGTTAATACCATTCCTAAATTTTTACGTTTACAAACATACCCTGTAGGTACGCAATATATTTCAAAATTTAATAACAAATTTTATTTTGAAAATTAATCATGCACGTACGTGTGGGTCCGAATCTAGTTTTTTATTTAAAAGTACATCACATTATATAAAATAAGGTAAAATAAAATCTCTTTTTTCCTTCAATAAAAATAAAATCTATTTTTATATATATTTATAAGATTTTATATAATTTACTTTGCAAATGGTAGTCTCAAATTTTAGAATATATATTTATATTAAAACCTCTAAAATATTTTATATTATTAGTTATTAAATATATTTATTTTATTTATTTTGTTTATAAATAAAAGAAGTTTAAGATTAAAAGAACTATTTTGCAATAAAATAGTTCACCTCTATTTATAGAGGAAAAAATAGAGTTCCTCTATATATAGAGATAAAAATAGCAATCTCTATAATAGAGGTGGATATAGAGGTGGGTTGGAGCAAAATTTGCTATAAAATAGAGTTTAGAGGAAGAAATAGAGGTGGGTTGGAGATGCTCTAAGGGGTAAAATTGTATATATTGTAGTTTATATAGAGAATATGATAGATATATCGTTAGAATAGTTACAAATTTTTATTTTTCTTAGTTAGTTTTGCCAAAATCTCTATATATTTTTACTTGTTATAAACTATATCTCTATATAGGTATGAAGATCAAACCAAGAGAAGAACAAAGAGGAAACAAGAACTAGAGAGAATGGAGAAGATCTCATCTTATTATCTTTCTCATGAGCTTACACAAAGAGTAGGTAAGTTCATCTACTTATACTGCTACAAGATTTTCCAAGGATTTGGTTTGCATTATATTCTGAATAGTGATCTTTTGAACTTTTAAGTTCGTATTCATTTATTCCAAAATCCAAACTATTCAATGATTTTCCCATTATAATAGGGAACTTTATCATCAACATGATAATATGCAAATATTTCAATAGGCACATCTCTCATAAGATAGCTTAACATTATTAGAGCGGAGATTCATCTCTCGCCTCGATATATTTCATCCTTCTTGGATGATATCGTTTAAGCGGTGTGGAGGAGCAGTTACAACATATATCACACACCCATAAAATTTCAAACGTGAAATACTTTATCTCCAACCATGAATACATAACATGGGAGAAATATCTCTTACAAACCGTTGGCCTCATGTATAATCATGACTACACGCAAAACTGCATGTTCCATGTCAAAACATGGAGATTTAATCACCCATGAATCGTTTTGCAATCTCTTGGATTTGCACTACGAACAATTCATTAATGCTCATTTCGAGAGTGAACATCATGGATGTGTCACTTTATCACTTTGACATATATAATTGATAAAATATGGGGATATGACTCCACCAAATTATCTCACTTTGGGTGTTAAATTCACCAAAGTTATTGTTACTGTACTCTTTTTCCCTTAACATGGTTTTTATCCCAAATGGGTTTTCTATGATAAGGTTTTTAATGAGGCACTATACTGCATATATACAGTAATGATTAATCAAGGGGAGTGTTATGAAACATGTTTTAAACATGTGATTAATCCCAAAGGAGCAATGAACTCCCAGAGAGGAGCATATAAACTCCTAAAAAAAAAGGAGCAAGGATACTAGTTAAGAGAAGTAGAGAAACTGATTGATATGGTGAATAATGAAATCATGTACATGAATAAAATCATTTAGAATGATTAAGAGGTCTCGATTAACCATATCACTACGGTAAATATGGAACCAAAGACATCATAAATGTCGACAAGAAGATAAAAAATTTTAGCGCACAATTTGATTACAGAGGATCATGAATCTCCGCTTTGTAAGCGTATAGAGATATATATTGGCCAATATTTCATGATTACCACTTTGATGAAAGTGAATTCCCCGCAAAAGAAAGAGGACCGAGAGAATCACCAAAAGATAACAAAATGGTGTTCAAAAACTTTGGTTTATCTCAATCTTCCTACAAATAAACGTGAATGGGAAGTACAAAAAGGAAAAATCGCACACTTATAAAGTTTGGCAAACTAGTTATGTGATGTATGAATAATCACCAAAAGAGAGACAGCAAAATATTTGAAGACAATGCTGCTTGTGTCGCTCAGATTAAAGGAGGTTATATTAAGAGTGATAGGATAAAACATAATCCTCTGAGATTTTTCTGCTACACCCAAGAACTTGAAGAAAAGAACGAAGTTGAAATCCAAAACATTCGTTCAAGCGACAATGTTGCATAACTTTTGCTGAGTTCGCCCCTGAGTATACTGCATATATACAGTAATGATTAATCAAGAGGGAGTGTTATGAAACATGTTTTAAACATGTGATTAATCCATTACTTAATCACTAAGGAAACATCTCCCTTGAACATACATCCCCCTTGGACAATCTTGTAACACTATAAATAGATGAAATTAGCTACTCTTTGTGTAAGCTCATGAGAAAGATAATAAGATGAGATCTTCTCCATTCTCTCTAGTTCTTGTTTCCTCTTTGTTCTTCTCTTGGTTTGATCTTCACACCTATGTAGAGATATAGTTTACAACATTACTTTTTTTTTTTTTTTCTCTCTTTACATCTCCCCTACTAATCTAACAACTAAAATACTAACTGCATGAACTTAAAAAAAAAAAACTTCATAAACAAAAATAAATCTTTTTTTCTACATTATGATATGCATTTGGTTTAATAATCTCAAATATATTTTATACAAAATATGTTCTGTACACATGTCTGTCTGTACAGAAATACTGATGTACACATGTCTGTCTGTACAGAAATATAGATGTATATCTCTGTACACATATTTTAATTGTACAATGGTTTATATATGTACATACATTTTTCTGTACGAATAAAAAATATGTATTAAATATATTAAATTATAAATAAAAATAGAGTTTTTATATGTGAAAAACATTTAGTAACAAACAATATATTAACATATATTTAAATATTTATAGAAGAGAGAATGTAACTAAAAATAATATATATATATATATATATATATATATATATATATATCACATCCTCTACCCCAACTATACCTCACATTCCTATTCTCACTCACATTTTATCTATTACACAAACAGTTAAACACTCATTTCTCTAATTATAAATAGTATATGTACTAATAACCTAATTATTTTCTAAAAATGTACTACAATGCCAATTCTCCCTTACAGTAATTGATAATATTATTGATTTGTATGGCATCCGTCAATGCAAATCTTTACCCGTTTGTATCAATTTCAAAATTATTGCTATAAATATATGAATCTGTTAAGAACAAGAGGTTTAGGGGAATCGTTCTCTTCTTATTACTTTATATCATAAGGTATAACATATATATAGGGATACATCATTAGGGTTTCAGTTATGGATTAAGTATCCTAGAATATTCTAATGGGCCTATAACGGGCATCCATATAGTAATAAGTATATTCATAACACTCCCCCTTGGATGACCGTTACAAAATGTAGTCCAAATTGCGCATGTGAGATATGATGTCTCGTTAGAAACCTTACCAGGAAAACCTAGTGGGAAAAACCATGGTTAAGAGAAAAAGAGTGCAGCACGCTCTTACTCCCCCTCATGAATACATCACTTGAAATATTTAAGATGACGCGATCAAATACGTGAAGCGTCTTCGTAAATATGTCCGCTAAATCTTCACTTGAACGAGTAGTATATGTGCATCGCCATTCTTCTATTGGTCATGGATCTTTTCAAGTGACTCATCTTTATCATTATCGTTGTTTCTCACGAACTCATAAATGAATGCTACAGACTTTGAAGATGATAGTCTTTCATCATTGGAACAACAACATTTCTCTTTACTTGTTTATCTTTCGCGTGTTTTTTGTTGTCTCGTTAAAAACCTTTCACGGAAAACCCAATGGGATAAAAACCATGATAAGAGAAAATAGTACAACCAGACACATAAAACATATTTCTCCCCCTGAAAGCATCATCTTCAAGATATGCATTCAGATCATATATACCATCTTTTGGAGAATTCTTATAAACAGAGCGTTAGTAAATAAACTCATTTGAATGTCATATTCTCTTGGGTCATTGAACCTCAAGTCCTATGAATCCCTTTCATATAGAATATTAGTTCTTCGTTTGAACTTTAGACCCAAGTCTTCTTTCCATAAGAGTTCCAAGCATTCATTGTGCACATAGGAGTTATTCATGCTCTCCATACAAAATATCTGTGCAAATTTCAGGTCCAATCAAACCGTTCAAAATTCGGGGTTAATCAAATCTCACCAGAATTCGGTTCTGCAAAACGAACACATCTCTGTTCGTCCAATTTTCAGGTACATCCACATTTTTGCAAACGTTGTGGAGATTCTAAACTTTACACAATCCGTGAAATCTCTACAAGAGATTCATTCATCTTTAAACCATCAACTTACACTGCAATGATAACAAATCTCAATCCAAATCTTTTTATATATACATGGAGTAATGGGGTCATTCGTGTAGCCTTGTCTTAACATATACTCACTAAGGCGATTAAAACACATTCTCCCCCATTAATTCACTCCATAATGATATCAATTTTAGTTTATTCCAGTATTTTTCTCGAGAACCATTATTTGTTGCTTCAAGCAATAAAAGTCCTTTCGAGACTGTCATATAGATATCACTATCCAGTGGACCATATAAATAGTCGATGCTACAGCCATTAATCATAAATCAAGTCTTTCTCTTATTGCCAGATCAATTAGTTGCATCCACCACATTAGAATATATCTCTTCATAATCAATCTGAGGTCTTTGTGAAAGAGCTCTTGGTAATGAAGATTGGCATGATGTTTTCACGCACACTGTTACAGATTATTTGCCGATGATTGGATCGGATCATAAGCCATTTCTTACTACTATGATCAAGAAAACGGGGCAATGGAAAAAATATTTTATTTTTGACAGATGATGGATAGGTAAGGAAGGGTTGAGGGAGGCAATTGAAGATGGGTGGAACAGATCTTTGGGCAGGAATTTGGGGTCGTTTATGGATAAATTGGTTCATTACAGACATGCATTTTCACGATGGCGGAAAATTCAGATGCCTTTTAGTAGAGAATCTATTGAGGTGTTAAAGGACAAAATCGCAGTAGCCCAAGCGGATGACGCGAGTACTCCAGAGGTACCAGACATTTCTATGCGGTTACGAAATGCTTATTAGTAGGAGGAGGTTTACTGGCTGCAAAAGAGCAAGAACCATTGGATGAGGGTTGGGGATAGGAATTCCAAGTTCTTCCATGCGCAGACCAAAAATAGAAGAGCTAGGAATCGAATTGTTGGTTTGTATAATAAAATGGATGTTTGGCATACGGTAACAATATTGCGATGGAATATTTTGAGGAATTATGTACATCTTCTAGTCCTCGGGAAATGGAGGAGGCCCTCGTGAATTTACCAACGGTGATAATGGAGGAGATTAACGCTTTTTTGACAGTGAATGTAACGGAAAAGGAACTACATGATGCATTATTTATGATGCATCCTGATAAAGCCCTGGGTCCATATGGTATGACTGCTCTATTTTTTCAACAGCCTTGGAGTGTCATCAAGGATAATTTAGTTGTCTTGGTAAATTCTTTTTTACAGGATGGTGTTTTTGACAGACGGTTAAATGAGCCAAATATACGTCTTATACCAAAGGTAGAGAGGCCGACTCTAATGGCAGATTTACGCCCCATTAGTATATGTAACGTTGGATATAAAATTATAACCAAAGTTCTATGCCAGCGGCTAAAAATGGTTCTTCCAACTCTTATTACTGAGACGCAATCTGCCTTTGTTGTAGGCCGACTGATCTCAGATAAAATTTTAATAGCCTAGGAGCTGTTTCATGGTCTCCGCACGAATGCATCCTTTAAGAGTAGTTTTATGGCTATTAAGACTGACATGAGTAAGGCATATGATCGGGTTGAATGGGTTTTTATTAAGGAAATTTGGGTTTGCAGAGAAGTGGGTAACGTGGATTATGTATTGTGTGACTTCGGTGGAATACAGTGTCCTAATTAATGGACAATCTCACCGGGTTATTATGCCAAAAAGGGGACTCCGAGAAGGGGATCCTCTATCACCATATTAGTTCATCTTGTGTACAGAGGTACTAATAAGTAAAATTCGGAAGGCAGAGCAAGATAAATTAATAACTGGGATTAAGGTGGCGAATAAATGCCCATCCATCTCGCATCTATTATTTGCAGATGATAGTTTGTTTTTCTACAAAGCTACTCGGGTTCAGTGTGAAGCTATTTTGAGGTTATTAAATCAGTATTAGAAGGCCTCGGGACAACATATTAATTTTTCGAAGTTATCAATTCAAATCGGACATAAAGTGGAGGCAGATGTAATGTAGGAAATTCAGCGGATTACTGGGATCTCCAACTTAGGTGGAATGGGATCATATTTAGGTCTCCCAGAGAGTTTAGGGGGTGCTCAAACGAAGGTTTTCTCCTCTGTCAGGAACAAATTGGACAATCATATAAATGGGTGGTCGGCCAAATTACTTTCGATGGGGGGGGGGAAGATAATGATTAAGTCAATCACATCTGCTTTACCAACGTCCGTCATGTCCTGTTTCAGACTCCCAAAAACAGTTACATCTAAGCTCACAAGCGCGGTGGCTAATTACAGGTGAAATACGAATGGCCAATCAGGAGGTATGCATTGGAGGGTTTGTGAGAAAATGTGCTCAAGCAAGAAGCTTGGTGGTCTAGGCTTTCGGGATATTAATGATTTCAATACGGCACTCCTCGCGAAACAGCTGTGGAGACTTATGGAGTTTCCTGATTCACTGTTTGCGAAGGTTTTTAAAAAGTCGGTATTATAGATTGGCAAGTCCAATGGACCCAATAAGATCATACTCCCCTTCTTATGGATGGAGAAGTATTATCTCAGCTCGCTCTCTAGTTAATAGAGGACTTATCAAAACAGGTTGGAAAGGGTGACACCATCCCAGCTCACTTCCCTAGACCGGCTTTAAATAATGGATCGCTTATGGATCCATCTTTACAAATTCGACAATTGATTGATCAGCAGTTAAATACCTGGAAAGTAGGTGTGTTGGATGCTATTTTTACTCTCGTGATGTTGCTTTGATAAGTTCCCTCCCTATAGATAGTTCTATAAGGACATCTATGGTAGGATGGCATTTTACAAAGAATGGAAAATATTCGGTTAAGTTTGGAAATTATACAGCGCGGATGCCTAATGCAAAACATGGTATAGAACCGGTGTATGGTCCTGATATTATTTGCATAATTGCAAGAATATGGAAAATACGGTGTCCACCAAAGATCCAACATTTTATGTGGCAGCTAATTATTGGGTGTATTTCTGTTTCTCTCAACCTATATAAACAGGGAATTAATTGCGCCAATCTGTACTAGGTGTGGTGCTCACGAAGAGTCGGTAAATCATGCTATCTTTAAATGCCCACCGGCACGCCAATCTTGGGCGCTGGCCCAAGTGCCCATGGGACCTAACCAATTTCCAACACCGTCTATCTATGCGAATATGGATTATCTTCAATGTTGGGCGACATGGGATAGCCAATTTGATGCATTGTAGGCGGCTCAGATTGACGATGAGAATGCTGCTCTAGAACCCTTGGGTGTTAATTCACGGGTGTGCAATCGGGTCTCTCATATACCGCCTCTCCCCTCTGGTTACATGTGCTTTATTGATGGATCTTGGAAAGATACGGATAAGTATTCATGCATAGGATGGTACTGTCAGCACACTCAGGATGGATGCACGACTATGGGGGCATCAAACCTCCGAGGAAGCCTTTCCCCTCTTCATTCAGAAGTAGAGGCTTTCGTGTGGGCAATGAGATGTATGATTGGCCATGACTTCAGAGATGTAGTTTTTCGAACGGACTGTTCCGATTTGGTGAAGATGGTGTCTTCTCCTTCTGAGTGGCCGGCATTCTCTGTATATCTGAATGACATCAAGACTAATAGGGAAGAATTCAATACTTTTTCTCTTTTTCTTATACCGAGGAGTGCAAACATTGTTGCGGATTTGCTGGCCTGGAAGGTCCGAGTTTTACTGCATGTTGCTAAGTTTGTAAACAATTGTCCTCCCAATTGGCTTTCTTAAGTCAATCTAGTTGATTTGTTGTCAAAAAAAAAAAAAGTTGATCAATATGTTGATTTATAGTTTAATCACTATATACCCCAAGGCTATATACTAGTTCTGAACTTTATGCAATTAAACTAGTTGTTTAATTAATCACTTAATTATTTCAAATGACAAATTAGTAGATGACAACATCGTAATTAAGTTCAATCATTTCTATCAACCATAAGACATGATCACGCAATCATATTTTGCTTATTAGTTTGCTACTCGATAACGTAGGAAAATAGTACTTATCTCGATGGAGATGTCATTAGAAACCTCATAAACCTCAAAATTGGTTCGGTTCGGTTCTGCAATCTGATTTGATTTTTTTACTCTCAAGATTTTTGGCTAATAACCATATGCCCAAATCCTTCACTTCAAAGGAATAAGAAAAGTTTAATTGAACTATAAATGTTTAAGATCTTGATTACTGCAGTTATAACGCAAAACAAAAAATTGGTTCGGTTTGGTTCCGCCAATCTGGTTTGATTCTTTTACTCTCAAGATTTTTGGCTAATAACCATATGCCCAATTCCTTCACTTCAATGGAATAAGAAAAGTTTAATTAACCTATAACATAAATATATTTAATATCTTGATTGCTGCAGTTATAATGGAAAACAATTCATATGGTGAGCTCAAAATAATTAACCCAAATTTAATCTAAAAATTACTAGCACAATTCAGACATATATAATATATCTCCATACATATTATTGTACAACTTCTCCATATATCCACGTTAGTATAAAACAAGCAGAATATCAAATTAACGAATAACATACTAAAGCATCACGTGTTAAGTACAAGGGGTTTAGGGGAATCGTTCTCTTGTTATTACCATAAAGTATAACATACTAGCAGTTGACCCGCGCTCCGCGCGGGAGGTTTATAATTTTTTTTCGTTGATTTGTTATTCATATTGTGATATTTTTTATTTTTCTAATTGATTTTCAAAAATATTATAATTATTTTCTCTTTAATTATTATCTTTCAATACTCAAATTTGGATTAAAAGCATTTGATTCAATTTATAAAATATCATTTTTTTTCTTTTTGATCATGTTATAAACTAATATTTCACTTTCATTTTATTTTTCCTCTTTATAATTATATATATACAATTACATAAATGTTGTTTTAGTCTACCATAAATTTAAATTTTACTTATATTCTAAAACTCAGTAACATATTTAAAATATTAAATTATGATCAATTTAAAATGAAAGTTGAATTATATTATTACCACTAATAACAAAATTAAAGTATTGTTTTTCTTATTTTAATATTTCATTTTTACATAATTTATTTTTATTTATATAAACTTTCTATTAATTAAATAAGTAACATAAATATGCACTAAATGAATGTTTTAAATTTATTTTAATGTTTAAACAAAAATGTGGCTTAGGTGGATGCTTAGGTGGCATCATGAGAAGAGAGAAAAAGCTAACTTTATATATATAGATATATAGGAATACATAATTAGGGTTTAGGTTATGGATTAAGTATCTAGAATATTCTAATGGACATATAATGGACATAAGTATATTCGTCACTTTAATAATAGATATACATTATTAATTTATATTAACATCACTTAAAAATGATACAAAAAATTAATATCAACCATAAGTAATGCGATAGTCACATTTATGTCGAACTAATACTGCAATTTAATTACAATGATTATTTTACATTTCATTGTATCATTATGAATAAATCACATAGTTCGTAAACAATTGCCCCACCGATTGGCTCATTTGTTGAAAAAAAAGTTATCTCAATTTTAACATGGATTAATATTAGACCGGGCTGGATCGGCCCGTACTAACCTGAAACCCTTACAACCTGCATCTGTTTGAGCCCGATCCAAAAAATATCCAAAACTTTATTTCAAAACCTTTGCCGGCTCTAATAAGGTACAAAACATTTTTTTGGTTTTTTTGGGTCTTTCTTACGGATAAAAAAAATCAAATTTTAAGTTTATAATATGTCCTAAAAAAACAATGTTTAAAGGTATACTAAAAAAATGCATCAAAATTCAAAATTACTTATCAATATTTATTAAAACTACTTACTTTCTTTTTAAAAAAATACTAAACAAAATGTTTACACTTTATCCCAATAAAATATGAAATTAAAATATTTTAAAGTAAATGATAGAGTCAAGACTTTAGTTTACTTTAATGATTTCAATTTTCGAGATATATATATATATATATATATATAGTTTTGAATTTGTGTAGTTTTTACATATATAAATCATATAAATATCGTATATAAAGATTTTTAAAGTAGTATGTAAGTGTAGTAAGTAAATATGATAACTAAGGCATGGTGAACACAAAAGCGGGGTATTTTTCTTCATGTACCGCAAGTACGCACATATGTTACCATTTAACCCAATTTTCTTCTAATTAGCATTTTTTGAAATATTTTTTTTAGATTTGCGGAATTAATCAACATATATAAGCATGAATTACATAAGGGTCCAAAAAAATCCGCAAACCACACTTGTCCCACAAATTTATTTTTCCTAAATAAAGCAGGTCAACCCTACCGCATATTAAAACTGCTTCTCTCGCATTGTCAAATACTTTTTCACCATTTGGACCCTAAGACTGTAGTTTTCAACATTCGGATCCGAATGGTGACAACATGTAACACCTGTGCTCAGTTTTGAGTAATATCGATCGACACCCTAACATTTTGGTTTGAGCGGTTTTTAAATCGTCGGTTTAATCAGAATTGGTTTAGGGAAAGCCCTACTCTCGACATAAGACTCTAGGGCAGCCACTTTCTTCTCACTTCTTGGCTTTTGACAATTTTGAAAGCAAAAAAGAGAGAAAGAGAGAGAGAGTTGTGTGTTAGCTTGTTCCCGAGGCTTAAGGAGAGGTTCTGGAGGGTTTCTAGAGGTTTATGTGGCAGGATCTTGTGTGACAGTTTTCTTGATTGCAATTTTTCTGATCAACGAATAGTAGGTGTGTGTTGATGCCTGGTTTGGTTCTTTTGATTGATCTTATGCATGTTTGATTGTCTTAATATGTCTCTGTGTATAACCCAATAGATGGGCGGACCGCTTCACTGAGTATTTGTGATAAGACTCACGCATCTCACTGTTTTTGTGATGTAGGTAAAGATAAAATGTGATCATTGAATCAAGGCGAGGAAGAGGGCGATGATCTAGGATCGCTATTTGGGGTTTGGTTATTTAAGACCATCCACAATGGGAGAGACCCTTTGTAGGTTCTTTGCAAGGCTTTTAGTATAAATTTTGAAAAAATTGAGATGAAGAATTTGTGATGGGGTTTAAAAATTATTTCTTAAATAAACATGTCTTTTAAAAAACATTACATAGAAGCAAATATATAAAAAAAACATACAAGAAAATAAATACATTAATTATGCTTCCTATCATCCTAGGAAATCCACGTATCTCACCAATATTCAGTAGTCGTTGAAGATCTTGTGGTGTCGGTTTTCTTAGATTCTCATCTCCGAACAGTTGTATGATTCCTTCAACAAAATGTTCCAAACATGAAAGCGCAGTGGTTACACCAATTCGCAAGTATTCATCAACCACATCTGCTGCAGTACCGTATGCCAACATATGAATGGCGGCTGTTGTCTTTTGTAGTGCAGAGAGACCCAACCTTCCGATAGCATCTTGTCTTTGTTGAAAAAACAGTAGTTCATTAGATAGTCAATAAACAAGATGAATGAACAAGTGCTAGGATGTTTTCTTGATACGTTGGACCTTCTTTGGTACATTGCAACAATACGTTGTACCTATATTAGGTGGATTCGTTGCACCTTCTTTGAAATAATCTTCTCATACCAGATGTTTCCTTGTTCACGATCTCTTTCAATATAGGCGCGTTTTTTTCTTCTTCTTGGTTGTTTCTTGATGATCACCATAATTTTCGATATGATCGTCGAAAGCTTGATTAAATGCTTGATTAAATGTGTCGTTCATCATATCTTGGAGATTATGTGAAGAAGAAGAAGAAGACATTTTGTTGTAAACAAATTTTGAAAATTATTGGTAATATTTAGAGAAAATGAACTTGTAAACAGAAAAAATTTAGATGGAACCAAGAGAAGTTGGAAAAAAATGAAATAAGAAAGAGAAGTTGGAATAAGTGATCATGTGTCTCATAGATGGTGTTAATATAGAAGAATTTCTTGTGGTGTTGGTTTGTGTTGATTACTTGTGACGTGCATAATACAGACAATACATATGTGGTGAATGAATAATAACCACAAATACAAAATGGTCTGTGAACTCTTGTGACTTGTCTTTCAACTTATCTCAGCCGTTCACTTCTTGTCTTGTGACTCTTATCCTTCAACTTATCTCACCCGTGAATTCTTGTGTGTGTACTCTTCTTTATCACTTTGGTTCGTGAACTCTTGTTAGCTTTGGTGAAGTCTCCAAAACACATGAAACACAAAAACAATACTGTTACAAAAAGTTAATAATTATACCATCAGACATGTCAAAACACAACACACATTGGTACTATTTACTTAACAAAACTCGATAACTGACTTTAAACAGAGCAACAAGTCATAGTACAATAACATTCATATAGAAGTAACAACAATAATATCCATCAGTAACAACCACATATAAAATGTATCAAACACATATAGAAGTAAACTAGCCAAAGTATACATTTATTAGATTTCAAAATGTAAGACAATACATAAGCAAAGAAAACAGTATAAACACAAAACATAGCCGATATAAGGAACAACAAGCCACATACAAATATGTTTCTAATGCTTGTGGACACAAAAACTGATACATAGTCGATAAAAGGAACAAACAACAAACACAAACATGTTTCTAATCCTTGTCACAACAAAAACATAAAAAAGACATGTTTCTAATGTTTGTAACCTAGAAAGTAAACTTTTTTTACTTTCTAATTGATGCCAACAAGTCACTGATTAGAGATTCTTTTAGAGCTTCTTTCATTGCACTTAAAGGAGTTGTTTTGAGTACAAGACTACAGGCAGTTTCTGCTTGTTTAACTTGTCTTGCAAAACAAAGGCTTTTTTGTTTTGTCTCCCACATGTTCTTGGAATCCAACAGAGACTTCCCTTCTCTTTTAGTAGTTGATGTCCTCTTACGTTTCCCCTTTGCAGCTTTGATTCCATAAGGCCTAGGTTCAGCTTCATACTCTACAACGTTTATTGCCGTTGAGCTGGAAGACACTTCAAACCCATAAGAAACTTTCCTTCTTTTAGTCGATCCAGTGTTTTTCTTTACCTTTGATGTTGCACACCACTTCTGCTCATGGCAAAGTTCTCTCCACGCATGCTCCAAAATGAACCTTTACTTGTAATCATTGAAGAAGATTTCATGGGCAAGTATCATCACATCATTGTCATTCTGCCCACTAGCCTTCTGGTTTGTTGCAGCCTCATGGCAGCCAACTACCAGCCAACTACCAGCCACACACAATCATTTGTTTTCCCCCACCTTTGCTTACAATGGATTGCTTACACTAGGGGTTGCACCAAAGTAGGCTGCAATTCTTTTCGATAAGGCCTCTCCTTTCTGTTCATTCCCTACAATGGGATCTTTGCTTGTATTAAGCCAAGCAGAGATCATAACCCGATCTTCTTTTGGTTTCCACTTAATCCTCTTCCTTGTGTTGTCAGCCACCATTGGAGATTGAGAGAATTGAGTGTTAGAGAGAGGGACTGATTCATCGATACTTGGTGAATCAGTTTTCAAAGGAATAGAATTTGATTGACTGTTAAGGAGGTCTATGAAACCAGATGGTGGCTAAAATGGATTCATTGAAGAAGAAAATCGGTGATATAGTTTGAGCAACACAGAAGTATAGTTTAAGCAACAACAGTCATATAGTTTGAGCAACAACAATAATGTAGTTTGAGCAACACAGCCATATAGTTTAAGCAACACATCAACACAACAACAAGTACAAACTGAGCACATTTACAATGCACATTAAACCAATCTGAGACAAAGCATTCAAGAATTTCTTTCTCATTAATGGATACACAGTCACAACAAGAACCAAACGAAAGAGATGCAAACCAAACACACAATACAATCGGATTTCTAAACCCTCATTTTATATAAATCATTGATAGAATACATACCTCATTTTTTGGAGCCAAATCCATTATTTGCATCAGCTGAAGTACATTCATTCATATAACTCCATGTACCACCGGTTTAACCTCACAAAAACATATAGCAATTTCATCAAAACATGTCAGTAATTCAAAAGAAAAATCACAAAAATCTACACTTTTTTTAACAAATATGACTCATAAATGTTACAATCATATGCGAAAATTATCAATTTGAACAATTTATTCAAGATCCCCAAATAATCCGAAAACCCTAAATTCCCAAATCTATGAACCTTAATCAATTAACCCTCAAATTTCATCAAATCAAACTATTAAATTCGTCAAACATGCAACAATTAACTGGTGAACGAATTGAACTTACCAGATTTGTTGACGTCTACTCCAAGATTTGGTGAAGAAGAACGTCGACTCACTTTCTCTCACTCATCCGATTTCATCAGCCCGAAGGATGATAGAGATCTCAGCCGCCGGTGATGACGATTTCAGTCGCCTGTGACCGATTTTGAGAGAGTTCATCGCGATTTCAACGAGAGAGAGAGAAGAGAAAGAATAATTGTGTTTTCCCTTTTTTGTTTTATATTTTTACCTCCATCCAATCTCCGCTCGCCACGTCACCGCCTCTTCCAAAAATTAAAACCTCCTAAAGAGGAGATGGTTCTCATTAATTACTGAGATTATGCATTTTTTAAATCTTATTAAGCCTAAAGAACCTCATTAAGTGGCCCCATTGTGCTTGCTTTAAGTCTATTGTTTTGGAACCTTGGAATAAGGAGCATGTTTAGGATTGCTGGTTTAAGTGGTTATTGGATAATGTTTGGATGATTGCTGGTTTATTTGGTTAATCAATTGGTTTTGGATTGATTGGTTTTGTTTCCACTGTTGATTACATGTTGGTTTAATTTATCGGTTTGATATTAATTATGGGGTTAATATTGATGATTTAAAAAGTAGAAAATGGGCTGGATCGGTTCACAACATATTTGACTGTGCGGAGAAGCGGTTCTAATATGCGGTACGGTTCAACTGCGGTATTTAGAGAAAATAAATTTGCGTAACAAGTTCGGTTTGCGATGTGTTTGGACCGCTAAGTATATAAAACTTATGTTTTCAAATGCATTTCATGCGTATATATGTTAGTTAATTTCATAATTCTAAAAAAAAGTATTTCAAAAAACACTAACAAGAAAAAAATCGGTTGAATGGTAACATATGTGCGTTATTGCAGTGCGGTACAAAAAACGCTCCGCTTTTATGGTCACTATTCATGGTCTTTATTTATATAAATCATTAAGCAGTGAAAAACGGTTTCAGAACCGGGCCGGGCTTGCCCCTGGACTTTGGCCTTAATTAACCCCCCGACTTTACTACTCATTTTATTAACCGATTTATTACAACTATTTATTTATTTACAAATATTTATTAAATTAGTTAACAATAAATTCAAAAATAAAAATTTTAAACTATATCTTATATGGTAATCGAGAAATGTTCTTTAAAAATAAATGTATCTTCACATGTCATTAGCGTAAATGTTATGTTGATATGTTGTTACCATAAAGCTATGCAACCCCATTTAATTGACGGGTTATACTTTGTCTCGAACATTAATAATTGTTGTCATTGATATAACTTACACATATTTCACTCACTTATTTTGAACAACTTACTATTAAAATATGCAATCGAGAGATACAAACCCTTACAATTAAAAATAATGATTAGTGCTACAAACATATGAAAGTAATTGCAATTGATCGACACCCCAACCCAACGTTCATGGGCGTTACAAAGACGACATGTATATGTTACCAAACACTCTTAATGTGTATGAAGGAAGTAGCTTTGACAAGATTCAGAGAAAATTAGGAACAAACATTTGAAAACAACTATGAGAAGGTTGGGAAATTGTTGTGATGCTAACACTGTTTAGCTCAAATGAATTGCTTTATTTCTCGCCATCTTTGAAATAAACTGAGTTCTAGAGAAATCCGTCATGAGCCAAAACCAAGAAATAAGCATCGGTAGTCATCCCAAGGATGACCATAAAGATTCATAGAAAACTAGGAACACACATTTGGAAACAACAAGGCTCATAAAAGATTCGAACATTGTCATGATACTACTTCCATCACCATCGTCTAGCTTGAACACGTTGATTTTTCTTTGCTCAGTGAAATAAATAGAGTTTTCAATAAATCCGTGAAACTCACAAGCTTAAACCGAGAAACAAGTATTGGTAGCCAACAAAAACGCGTTGTCTCCCAATCCCAAGAACTCAAAATAATGCTTGTTAAATCCATCGCTAAATACTTTAAATTTGGAACTAATCCACAAAAAAATGTGTATTTAATCTAAGGCATAAGTTTTCCCTTTGTCAAATATACGTCAGAGAACTCATAAGCTAATTTTTAAATGTCCAGCGTCTTCTTTTCCAATACTAGATATTCTTGTAACTGCAGATTCCAAGAATACGCTAAGCCCCTGTTTTGTCTTTGAGAGGAATCACTCTTTTGAATCTATTGTTTGTCTCTCTTCTCCTGTCCCAGTAGAGAACCTGATAGGCTGCTCAAATCTCGGATATAGTGAATGACAAGAGATAGAGCCTCTGGCAAGAATGTCGCATAGCGATGCTCAATAGCGGTTGGAAGCGATGGAGTTTCCCGGAGTCAATGTCCACCTCGATTTTGATCAGCCAACCCTTGCTCGAGGAGGAGGGGAGATTAACTTAGAAAAAGGCTAAGCGTGTGAGAAACTCCCTGTAGTGGTGACGAATAACTTTAAGATTACAGCAGAATATTACTCCTAATTATGAAAGGGTCTATTTTTATTTATGACTTTTGTCGATTTATCCATTTTGATTTACATATTTTCAATTTTCCATTTCTAAAATAATAAGATGTAAAAGTTTACAAATTATGTTTGGTTTTCGTTTGTTCCATTTGATTAAGGTGTAGTTTTGGTTATTAAGTGTTTATTTTATACAAAAATATATTTTATATGTATATATTTTCGTAGCCAAAATTGAAAAATCTACCAAACCGTTAATAAAATGGTAAATCCATAATATTTGAGTAATAAAATGATATTCTTTTATTAATCCATAAATTGTATTCCATCATATACCATTGTAATATTTATGGTTTATCAATCAAAATGAGCGAGTCGCAAGCAGACATGATGCATTCAGAAACAAGGAAGTCAAGCAAAATCGATAAAGAGTGTAAACTATCAATCTAAGAAAATCGAACTAAAGCAAAACGCAATATAAAACTAAAAACTGAGAACAAAAGCTAGCATGGAAGAACTAAACAGGAAGAGAACTCAATAAGTAGAATTAAAAAAAAGCAAACAGTCAGAATGTAAAGGTTTTAAGGATGGGGTAATATATTCAGTGGAGTCTCTTAATTTAATTAGAATGCCTAACAAACTCAATCAAGCTATCCCTACACAATGAACTTCATAAACTATCTAATTCAATCCCTTGGAAGAAGCTAGTAAACCTCACTACAACAAATATCCACATTCTTATCACAAGGGAAATGTTATAATATGCCATTTATAGCGTTTTCATAAGTACTGTCTTATGCCCCTGTTATTCTAGGTACCTCACCTACTATAGCGAGAAATATTAATGCTATGTTTTAAGCTTCTACTATAGCTGTAATGAAACGCTTTGTTATTGCGTTATTATTATTTTTCAAAATTATGCAATCAGTCACTATTCATGCTATGTTATGTTATTCTACAATAGCTATAGTTTAACGATATATTTAACATTTTTATTGCTTCATTTTATGCTATGATACAGTATTTATAGCGCCTATATGTGGTTTATTAAAAAGTTATGTAACTACTTATTTTCAAAGCTACGGTACGTGATTATAACATATCGTTTCTGAAATGTTACATTAGTCACCTGTTTTTATTTATAGCACCTTATTAGATGTGATTATAAATGTTTTAATGTTAATGGTTTCTTCTCTTGATTAATAAAACATCAAAATTCATTATTCATACTAAATCCAACACATCGTACACACAAGTTTGAAAACATGATACACAAGAGAAATCTCAAGACAAGTTTTAACTGATAATCCAAAAGAAACAAGAAGCATAACATACTAAATCTCAAACCATTATCACTTTATCCTCTGGCCATGCTATAACTGTGACAAGGGCATCTTCAATAATGACGATTTCCTCTGATGGCCTCCACACTTCTGCCTCGCTTACCTTCATGATATCTATCCACACTTTAACTGCATTAGAACCCAATGGAACAAAGTGAAACTTGTGGTCTGGATCATTTATTGCCCATCATTCTTTAGCAACAACATGTTTCTTCCCGCTTGTGTCCATCAACATACACTTCTTATTTTCTTTGGAACAAACTTGATTGATAAGCTGCCATGTTTGCAACATAATATAATTGTCAGAAGATGCAATAAAAGCAACTTTTACCAAAACAAATGTACACATTTACCTGAGATTTCCGAAGTGGAGACTGTGAATCTGATATTTTGTTTTTTTATTGGAGAGGTTGGACGTGCTACATCCTCAATAGGAGATTCAGAACATGTTCCTGGAGATTTATAGCCAGTTGCTGATGATTAGGAAACTATGGTTGGAGATTTTGCACCTACGGCAGATTTAGATGCTGATTTTAGATTAATTGAAGCAGAATGCTGAGCAGCTGCAGATGAGGGTTCAAAAACAACTTTATTGACAGGCCAGGATACAAAAGCCATCAGACGTCTTCAAGGTATGTAGTATCTATTGTAGGCCTCCATATAAATGTATATGATTGATGTACTGAATCCACAAATACCTTTACTGCCTTTGGTCCAAGAGGAAGACCATTAACTAATGCACTTTCTTCTTGTGTCAGCCAACGACACTCAGCAACAATCAATTTGTCATTAGACAAATCCAGTAGTTTGTACTTGTTTACATAATAGCTTCCTCAAGCTGTTGATGCATGCTTGTTGTGAAAGAAGAAGTGCTTCCCGTGTTCTTTCGCTTCCAACTCCAAAGTATACTCCTATATTATTTGTGACAGCAGACTGCATAAACAAAAGTTACAATATCAGAAAGCTACTCGCAACATACAATATCAAAAATCTATCTTTTAACAATTTTTAGGAAAAAGCAAACATTACCTGAAGAAAGACCTCGTCATCCTCCTCTTGAGATAGCTCTTATCTTCGTAAAGTACCGTTAGAAGCCTCATCATTCTCGAGTGCAGCCAACTTGGCTTCCTTGTTCTTCTTATATGCCTCATGAACTTCTTGAGCTTTTTGATCAACAGATGTTCCATCCTTTTTGGTATGAGTCCTGATAAAGATCAATAGTTGGAGGTCTTCCTAATTCCACTTCTTGAAATGTTAAATCAATATTAAGGTGATGACAAAGACCATCAAATTTAACATAACAATTCAAATTTAATGTTCTGAAATAACTAACCATCTGTTGTAAGACTTTTTCCCTGATACATGGTTGAGAGGACCACGACCATTACGGTCTAACATTCTAGCTGCTGATGTTGTTGCACTCTTTGCTTGGGCTTCTTCAGTATCCCAATAAGCACACATTTCCTTCCATAGAGCTCCATCAATCCAATATGATTTCCGTCGTCGAGTTGCTACCTTGGAAACCATGTCCTTCATACGGCGTTGACACACTCTATAGAACTTTGCTTGAACAACACTAGTCAGTGTTTCCTTCCAAGTGTGTTCTTTCTACAAAACAAGAGGGGAAACTGATGTTAGTGACAAAAACTATAAACAGAAAGGTTACAACATTTGGATAGGGGATAGAAGTTTACCTCAAATTCGAGGACATATCTTTCTTTTCTTTTGGTAGGCAGACAACCCCAACTGTAAAATGGCACATTAAACTTGTTTGTGAAAACCTTTGTAATCTTCCGGGTAAGTGCTGTGCTATCCTTACCAAACCTACAAGCACAAAACCATACAAACACAAGTCAAACTGATCAAGTGTTTTACAGAGACTAATCATAGAGACTACACTATATATTGTATTAATGATATCAAGGCATACTTAGAAAAACAATTACAGAGATTAATCATAGAGACTAATCATAGAGACTAATCATAGAGACTAATCATAGACAATTACAGAGACTAATAATAGAGACTAATCATAGAAAATTGCAAAGACTAATCATCATTAATGATATCAAAAACTAAGTATACTTAGACACAAGAACAATCAAAGAACTATGTATACTTAGACATATACCAAGTTGTTTTATGCTCCAAACGGGGAGAGAGGACAGTTGTATACAACTCACGGCTTGGAACGCGAAACAGCTCATATAAAGCAGCGAGCTGATCTTCTGGTAGAGTTGGTTCTGTTGCAGCATCTTCCTCGAAACCAGATTCATCATCTTCTTCCTCATGTGAGTTTTGCGCTTAAGAAATGTGGTGTGACACAGAGCCTCGAGATTGAGGAGAGGGTCGAGGTTGATTCGAGCAAGCAGGCTGATTGAACACTGAAGGTTGGTTCAAGAGAGGAGGTGTATTTGATGCAAAGGCGAGATGTTGAAGAAATGAACCACCTCTTTGAGCTTCATCAACAGGAGATGCACCAGGATAGCTCCTCGCAAGCTGGAAAAGATTCCTCGGAGGAGGATAGTCTCTAACAATAGGATTCGTTGAAGGCTGAAAAACGGGGACATGACTCTCCTGAGAAACGTTTCTTGTGTCATGAGGGTTTGCTGGTGTGAAATTGTACTGGCTGGGAAGGCCCTTCGGTCTTCGATTCGTTTTCTGGGAAGGCCCTTCGGTCTCCAGTTGACTTGAGTTGTTTCGCGGAGCTCTTCCTCTACCTTTCTTCTTTCTTAGAGGCATCAGATTTGATAGAAAACAGAGAGTGGGTATCTTAGGGTTTGATGATAGAGAGATCGAGAGAGAGAAAGATCGAATAACAGAGAGATCGAGAGAGAGAAAGAGGTGATTAGGGGTTTTTGTTTGAATGGGTGCCTTTCGACGAGACAAAAAGCGAGATTGGGCCGAAACAGGCCGAGACCAAAGCCAATTAATTTGGTTTGCAGGCCCAAATAAAAAGGAGAGTCACTAATCCGTAGCTATTTGGTCGCTACATTTAGCGACTACAACAACAGTCGTAATATGTAGTCGCCCAGTTGTGACTATATTGTGACTATGCGAATCATTCTCAAACTACCGACGGTTTGGCGACTAAATCATTTTCGTGGCTATTACATGACAAGTCAGTGGCCATCCAGTCGCAATATTTAGCGACTACACTTTTAGTCGCAACATGCAGTCGCTAAATAGCGGTTTCTTGTACTATATAATAATTCGTAGGTTTCACTTACTAGGATACCATGTAAGGTGTTTGGCCTTAACTCAACCTTACTGAGTGTGATATTAGAATCAAGATCATATGATGTTGAACATAATTGTGCCTTCACACGTGCTTCAATGTTTGCTTGCTTACACGTATTATTTCGACAAACTTGTGATGAAGTTGTTTCTGAAAGTCGTTCCTTAAGGCTTATGTCATTCTCACATTCCCTTGGAGTTGCTACATGGTGGTTAAATTCTATAGCCTTGTCATCCATCATATGACTTAGATCTGCATCAATAACCTTTGGCAAAGACAAGTGCAATAATCTAGAATTGGGGATTTCTAAACTTGTTTTCACTAGACAATCATTTGAGTTCGATGCATTCAGTTTAAACTCTTTTGATGTGGTATGTTCTACATGTCGTTTAGGAAATGATGCAGCAAAATGACCTCTTTTATGACACATATAACATGTCAGTTCATTTGTTTTTAAACAATTAGAGGACTTACCTTGCTCGGGTTTGCCTCGCGGTTCAAGTGAAGGTATGGGGTTTGATTCTTCTTTTGCACATGTACCTTTCTCATTGTCATTGGATAAAAATAAGTGCATCACGTGGTTAATTTGTTACAAAACACTAAGCTTAGAAGTTGTGGTACTTACCTTTGCGGGTAATATATCCGCATTATGATTTGAACTAATATGTTGAAGTGTTGCGTTCTCTCGGCTTGTTTCCTTTGAGGGGTAAGTGTTTTGACAGAGCTGGCATAGCATATAAGGTGCATATCTCTCCCTCATAAGCAACTTAAGTTGTCCCCACGTTTCAAGTGATGGCTCCTTCTACCATACTCTAACTTTTTCCTCTCGGTTCCACCAACGTTTTGCTCTTCCCATGAGTTGTTCAAGACAGTAGTTGACCCTCTCGTCTTTGGGAATGGAATAATACCTAAAGTACTTGTCCATGTTGATTTCCTATTGTAGATAATCTCTTTCATGTCCTGAAAACTCAAAACATTCAGGTCCAAAATACTAACAACCTTGTTTAGAGATAACCTGAAATTTTTCTTGTGGGTTCAAGTGGGATTGGATAGCAACAGGTATCTTCTAGCACCATGGTTTAGCTTGCCTCCTCTTAGCTTACTGATCCTTGCGTCTCTCTCAGCTAGGGAATCACGTCTACCACTCTAGTGGTTTAAGACGAATTGATGATCCTTGACTCACTTCCTGTACTACTCGTGGGTTTGAACAGAAGTACTTGTGTCTTGATTTTGTTTGATGTGAGGCTGTAGGCACTTGGTGTAACAAGAGGTGATGGTCGTTCTTCTCTTCACACCTTGAAGGACGTCGGTACATGTACTCTTTTGTTGTTGCCCTTTTATACTCTATGTCTTCTCCCCTCTTAAGGTAATCATCTTTTCCTGAAAAAGACATAATTTAGGTCAATGGAGATTTCAAACCATGGCTGCAAAAATCATCATTAAATTTAATCAATGGTTTAGAATAGCCTTTATTGTTGTATGAGTCAGGCGGTTCTGGTTTTGGTGCTTCATGGTTTGGTTCATCTCTTAAATCAGAAGCTGAACTATCATCTCTTGAATCAGAAGCTGAACTATCATCTCGTTGCCACTAGACCGTTCCATAGTTGTCTTCCTCATCCGAAGTGACTTGATAAGGCTCTTCTCCTTGAAATTCTTCATCTGTGTAAAACTCAATAAACTCCATATTTTCTATGGTCTTCGTGATAGAAGAATCTTGCACAAGAAAAAGAAAGATGTATCAAAAGTAAATCAACAAATAAAGAAAATAATAAAAATGAAATTTTTTTTATTTTTTTTTTATTTTTAAGAAATCCGAAAAATTCAAATAGCAAAAAGGAAAATTCAGTTTTTATTTTATTGTTTTTTGTTTTTTTTTATGGCTTTTTCAACAAAATTTTTGTTTTTTTTTAAGCAAAAAATGATTTTTATGGCTTTTTCTTTTAATAAATCCGAAATAAATAAGAAAATAAAATAAATCAATTTTTTTTGGATAAAATACTAAAGCAAATAGCAAGAATAAAGCAAGAAACAATTTATTTTTATTTGGTTTTTTTATAGGGTATATGTAAAAATATAAATAATAAGAAAATAGAAAAACAATTATAGGTTGAAAAGATACAACCTTGGATAGGAGCTTTTGAAGCTCGGATACCAGATGATACAAGATTAGAATCACTACTTTAGATCATTTGATGATCAAGAGATTCCAAGCTTAGCTTGCGGAAGGTGGAATTCACGAGTTGGCCAGAACCACTCTTTCGTGAATCAAGGGGTGGTACAGGGATACATCAGGTGATTGACTCACTCAATCAGTGGGATAATCGACTCACTCGATCAATGGACGAATGAAGGATGTTGAATCACTAAAAAAAACTTAATCCGCAGGTTTCTAAAGCAATAAGTGACTCACTCACAAAGAACTAAAGAACAAGATTGACAAAGACTCAAACTTTGGAAAGAGGAAAACTTTCTATTACTTTTATATTGATCAAGGGTGTTTTAACAATGAGACTATTGATCATCTTATATAGGCAGAGCACAACAATTCTAAACCTAGAAAGAAGAAACAAATCGCAACAATTAATGAAAATATGGAAGTTGGAGTATTAAGTATATAATCGGTCCAAGTAAGGCAAGTGAGGTGTGCCTTGTATCTCGTCAACATGGCTGATCCAAATGTTAAAAGACTTGAAATCCGCACAGCTTCCATTATAGTGTAGTTCAACAAGTCTGTTAGCGAGTAGTTCAGCATGCTTGTTAGCGAGTAGTTCAGCATGCTTGTCAGCGAGTAGTTGAACACGCTTGTCAGCGAGTAGACCAGAATTTACATCAACTATCATCTTTGAATCATATGTATGATGAATGATTCCTTGATGACTTGGTGTTGCCACATTAAAAACCTTTCTAGGTAAACCCATTGGGACAAACCCTAGACAAGGGAAAAGGAGTGCAACAGTCAAATCCCAACAATAAGGTGCTAGAAAAGCAAGTGCGCGACTTGATGGACAAAGGGTACATCAGAGAGAGCCTCAGCCCGTGTGATGTACCAGTTCTTTTGGTACAAAAGAAGCATGGTACGTGGAGGATGTGTGTGGACTGTAGAGCAATCAACAATATCACCATCAAGTACTGACATTCTATTCCAAGGCTAGACAATATGTTGGACGAACTAAGTGGTGCCGTCATCTTCTCCAAAATTGACTTACGGAGCGGCTATCACCTAGTCTGAATGAGGGAAGGCGACTAGTGAATGACTGCCTTCAAGACCAAGCAAGGTATCTATGAGTGGCTCGCAGGCTAACCAATCCACCAAGCACCTTCATGCGATTAATGAACCAGGTTCTAAGGTCGTTTATTGGTAAATTTGTTGTTGTCTACTTTGATGACATACTTATTTACAGTAAATGCTATTCTAATCACACTAAACACTTAGAGTTAATTTTGAAAACGCTTTGGAAGGAAGGCCTTTATGCTAACCTAAAGAAGTGCTAATTTTGTACTGACAAGTGTGTGTTCTTAGGTTTTGTAGTGAGTAAAAATGGCCTACAGGTAGATGAACAAAAGATCAAGGCGATCCGGGAATGGCCTACTCAAACATCCATTGGACACGTCCGTAGTTTTTCATGGACTAGCAAGCTTCTACAGGAGGTTTGTCACAGATTTCAGCAAAGTGGCTCCACCAATGACTGCTGTAATCAAGAAAAATGTACCATTCTCATGGGGAGAAGCTCAAGAACAGTCATTTAACACGTTGAAAGAGAGGCTCACACAAGCACCAGTTCTAGCACTTTAAGATTTTGAAGTTATGTTTGAAGTGGAGTGTGATGCATCAGGTTTGGGAATTGGAGCTGTACTACATCAGAGGAAAAGACCAGTAGCATTTTTCAATGAAAAGCTAAGTGGAGCAGCATTTAACTACCCGACCTACGACTAAGAGCTTTATGCCATCATTACTTGTTGTCCAAGGAAGCATCTCAAGGGTCAGACTTCACTTAAGAGGAGACATGCAAAGTGGTTGGAGTTCATTGAGACATTCCCATATGTGATCAAGTACAAGAAGGGAAAGGAGAACGTGGTAGCTGATGCTTTGTCGAGGAGACATGCCCTTATAGCTACAATGGAGGCTAAAGTAGTGGGTTTTGAGCACATCAAAGAGTTGTACAAAGATGATCCAGAATTAGGGGAGTGCTACAAAGAGCATGGCAAAGGAGCTTATCAAGCATTCTACTTGCAAGATGGGTTCTTGTTCAAAGACAAGCGGTTGTGCATCCCTCAAGGTTCAATGCGAGAGTTGATACTCACCAAAGCACATGGTGGAGGGTTGATGGGTCACTTTGGTGTTGACAATATCTTGGCCATGGTCATGGATCATTTCTTTTTGCCCCATCTCAAGAAGGACGTGGAGAGATTTTGTTCTCGATGCATTGTTTGCCACAAAGGCAAAATCCAGGTTACATCCTCATGGTCTATATTTACGATTACCTATTCCTAACGCCGCTTGGGTAGATATTCTATGGACTTTGTCTTAGGATTGCCAAAGATTAGACACAAAGATTTAATCTTTGTCGTCGTGGACCGGTTATCCAAGATGGCACACTTCATCCCATGTGACAAGACCAATGACGCTACTCAAACCGCGGATTTGTTCTTCAAGGAAGTGGTGCGCCTCCATGGGATCCCAAGGACCATAGTCTCTGATCGTGACACCAAATTCTTGAGTCACGTTTGGAAGACACTTTGGAAAAAGTAAGGTACCAACCTTCTATTTTCTACAACTTGTCATCTTCAAACGGATGGACAAACCGAAGTGGTAAACCAAACTCTCTCAACTTTACTTAGAGTCACTCTTGGTATGAATATGGCTACATGGCTTGATTGCATTCCTTTTATTGAGTTTGCTTATAATCGTGTCGTTTACTCGGCTATAAAACTATCTCCCTTCGAGATAGTCTACGGAATTAACACTTCATCTCCCATAGACTTAGCACCTTTACCTCAGATAGAACAGAATTGTCAAGATGGATTCAGACGAGGAGAAATCATCAAGAAGTTGCATGAAAAATCCCAAGGCAACTTAGAGAAGAAGGCCGTCGACAACAAACACAAAGCTGATCGAGGAAGAAAGGAAGTGTTATTTGAACTAGGAGATTGGGTCTGGTTACATATGAGGCCTGAGAGATTTCCAACACAAAAAGAATCCAAGCTATCACCAAGAGGCGACGATCCATTTAGTATCTTCGAGAAGATTAATGATAATGCTTACTGTTTGGAGCTACCTAATAAGGTAAAAAATTCTCATACTTTTAATGTTGTTGACTTGTCTGCTTATGATCCGGGAAATTCAGTTTCGAAGGCAAAACCTTTTGAAGAGGGAGGGAATGATGCGGACATCAATTATCATGTCCAACCCGCTGAACTAGTTCATGTACCAGATGCTGTACCACAACCTATACCAGTCATCACAGAAGATCCCATGACTCGTTCAAAGTCTAAACAGCCTAGAAAGAGGTTCAACTTAGCTGTACAAGACATTGTGAGCTCACTAGAGCTGAACTACGTCAACTGGTCTGTACCACCTTTACTCCATCACGACAGATATGATCCCTTCGCCGAGGAAGAGCTTGCTAAAGCATTTACCCAAATGAGTCTTGAACATACCATTTCCCCAGGTATGAATTCTCCTTTGACAGGTCAAGAAACCTCTAGAATCCAAGAGAAGACAATGGAGTTACAAGAGAAGACATTGGAGTTACAAGAGACGAGTAAAATAAGTTTCACCTTCGAGAGTGAAGATCAAGAACAAGACATCAAGGACTTGGAAGAGCTTCAAGAGGCTGATCAAGCTACCAAAGAAAAACTCCAAGAAGCCATATACTTCAAGAAACTAAAAAACAAACGGGCACCTGATAAGACTCCTGAAGTAGATCAGCGAGTAGTACAAGATCTATTTCAGAGAACAGCTACTGGGCCTAGATCGCATCCAGATAAGTTCTATTTAGTATTTTCGATATTTGCAGGTCCGTTAAGCCCCAGCAACGGCTAGAAAACGTGCTCATCACGAGGTTTCAAGTTTTCTTTAGTATTTGACTTATTTTCTTTCCAAAACCAAAGGATTTGAGTTTGTAGTTTTATTTGTTTCCTTTGTTGCATTTTTACATTTATAAAGTCCCTCTGCAGCAGTTTTACGAGTTTTTAACCCTTGAATTAATAAAGATGTCGAACTTTCTTCACTTCTTCTCTTTAAGTGTTCTTAAGAGAATAAGCTTGCTCTTTTCTTGTGTGTGTGATTCCACAAGGCTATGATCATGTACTGTATCAGAGACCAATCACATCTTTGTGGTGTACTTCAATCCGCCAGCACTTCCCCTCCAATCGATCCCACACGAGAGAAGCAACCGCCATTGTGTCAGATCTACATCAACGACCATCTTTTCTTCACAAGAGAGAAGCGATCATCTCTATCCTAATACAAGCTCACCAACGAGTCTTGTATCACCTAGCCCAGGTAATACTCCATCCCTATGATTGCTCATAACATTGCATTTTTATTTATTTATATTGTTTTGATTCCTAAATCCCTTCTCAATCTTTTATTACACAAGGCACTCTGTAATTTAAGTTTGGGGGAGGGTTTGGGATAGTATTTGATGTGTGTTTTATGTTTCTTATTTTGAAGTTTTAGCATGTCATTGGCATTCATCTATGTGTATTATAAAACCCTAAATATTTGAAATTTTTTCAGAAAAATCTTTAAAAAAAAAAAAAGAGTGATCATATAGTTTGCATATGCATTTAGGTTTGTTTTAGAACTGTTGCATCTAGGATTGTTGCATTTTCATTAGAGATTAGGATGATTAAAACCACAAAGCTTGCTGTTTCATTAATTTTAAGATCAATGCCCTCGTCCATAGTTGTTTAATGAAAACTGTGTGAACTTGAATTGAAACTCCACCATTCTCTGATCGCATGACTTGAATTCTAGTATAAACCGAAGCTTGCTTTGATGTGATGTCATTCCTTTTTTATAAGAACCTAAATTTGACTTGCAATTATCTGGTTGTGCCTTGTTTATAAACTCATAAATATATGTATACTTGGATCATTTCCCCTCTTTATCACTCTCTTTAGTGATCCAAGTAGCTGGTCATAACTTTTTGCCAGTTCACCACACCCGAGAGTCTAACCCTTTCTTTCAAGCCTTGTTTTAATTATGAGTGGAAAGCCTCTTTTATAGATTGAGCTTAAATAGAACGTGTTAGGTTTGCGCCGACAGGAATAGGATCTTGAGTAGTTTTATTTGCATTCTTGGAATAAGATAGAACTAGGTTAGGATTTTACTTGGGTTTGGGATTTGTCGAAATGGTGAAAAGAAAGAAAAAAAAGAAAGAAAAGAGTTGAGTCTTTAGGAGAGTGTTGACTTTCATAAAAAGTTTTAGTGAAAGATGTGTGGAGAATACAAAGTATAGAAATGATGATTCTGGGAATGAAAAGAATGAAAGAAAAGAAGAGAATAGCTAAATGCTTGAATATCTTAAAGTGTTAAGAAGAAAATAGAACCATAATGTTTGTCAAAGAAACCCCATATCCACTAGTTAATCATAAGAAACTCTCCTAAGACTTAGAACAAAAAGGGAAATGAGATAAAAAGAAAGAGTTAAAGGGTAGAATAGGATCATTTGGGCTTAGAGAAATTAGGAATATCACTTGGGGACCTATGGGTAGTCGAGATATTATTTATGTATGTATTTGTTGGTTCTTACCTTTAGCATTCTCCCCCAAGCTCTATCTTCTTTATTGAGATATCCCTATTCTTAAAGTGTTTAAACCCTCTCTAAAAGAGACCATCTTTGTCTCTAAACCCTTTTCATGCCTAGCAAAATGAGTTTGTAAACAAGTCACAGTTAGATTCATGGTTTCCACTTAATGATGTGATGTGCATGGCTAAAGTTTTAGAGTATGGTTTGTATCTCTTTGCATTATAGATATATAGACTAGGACATTAATATAAATACTTTACCAGAAAGAAAATGGTTATGAATTTCCACTTTCAAACCTCTTTCCCAACTTTAAATTTGCTTATTTGCTTGAGGGCAAGCAAATAATAAATTTGGGGGAGTTGATGTCTCTGTATTTTACTTAGTTTTATATAAGTATTTGGTATTTATTTTGCATGATTTGAGTCTTGTTTCTAAGGTTTTGAGTCTTTAATAGCCTGTTTTGAATTTTAGAATGATATTGCATTAGCATTGCATCCATATTTTCATTTGAGCATATGATCAGGTATTATGGAGATCAATTAAGCTAAGGAATGGATTCACTTGGAGTTTGGCACTAGAACAAGAAGGAATGGCTGAGAAGAAGGAGTTGTGTAAGCACACGATCGATCACACGAGCATGCACACGATCGAGCTGTTGACTAGATGAACAGAATGAAGACTCGAGCACGACTGGACCACAGGATCAACCACTCGGTCCAGCAGCGGATCGAGCTCCCAGTGGAGCACTTGCAACCGACTTTATGTTTTGTCTGCTAGTGAATTAGGGCTAGCCCTACAAAAAACTAGGCTACTTTCTTATGCATGTACAAAATCTCATAATTATACATATTTATAACTACAATCTAAATTCTAGAGTATGCATATTTTTTGCTTTTTTAAATCAGAAACGGAACTGATTTTAAAGGTCCATAATTTACACGATTCTATGATTCTAACTCAATAGGTTGATAATCTAACATTCAATATTGATGTACAGGTCAATATTTGCTCTCTGGTAGAAGTCTTACTTTATAGTTTAATGTGCAAACTTAGATAAACGGAAGCCACAATATTATTTTATTGATATACGACACAATATTATCTTATTGATTGTTTGTTTATTTTGAAAGTTATGACTAGATACTATATCATTTATTGAAAATAATTTAATGTCCAAACTTAGAAGAACGGAAGATCAGTTTGTATAATTTTATACTTTTTATATTGTGGTTAAATCATGAATAAATCGTGACACATCTTATACTTCTTTCCAATCATAGATGTGTCCACCAGTCATCATAGGCGGCCGTCGGTATGAGAGAGTAACAAATCCTCAGCCTGCTGGTGTTCAAAGACCTCTTTCTCCTGATCCAAATGCTGAACCGAGTGAACAGAGAGAAGAAATTGGACATGTTCAACGTAATGTCCGTGTGCTACAACCATCTCGAAGGAATGGAGCTAAATGGTAATGAGTTTTTTTTCCATAAATTATTTTATTTAATAAAATATAAATGTAAATAATTAAAGTACACTTGTAACAGGTTCAAAAATAACACTGAAGTATCAACACGTATTAGAAAAATTATTGAAGGGTGTTTTAATGGACCATGGTACAGCTGGAAAAAAGTTCCAACATTTTATAAAGATGCATGGTTTTCAACTTTTAAGGTTTGATCTAATTGTATATCTATATCATATTTTTAAAAGTTATTTTTATAATTTTTTACTGTATATCTATAAACATGGTTTGAGTGGGATGCTTCAATTGAGCATCTAGTGAAAGCAAACTTTGAGGCACTTGCTGGTGCACGCCTTAGAGGGATGGTTAGCCTTGCCAAGTCAAAAGGTGAACAACCTGAATGGATTTTAGGTGATCATTGGAGAACAATGGTAGGTCATTGGAGGACTCCAAAAGCAAAAGATAAAAGCCAGAAAGCACGTGCTGCTCGACTATTTAGCCGTGATGGTTTAGGTCCACACTGTCACAGATCTGGATCACGTTCTTATGCCAAAGTGCAAGATACTTTGGTAACCTTTCCTTTTGGCAGTGTTTCTATTTTATTTAAAATTTTGAAAATGTTATTAACTATGCTTATTTTTTATAGGAAGCAAACAATGAAGATTCATCCTTCATTGCAGTGATGAAAAAGACACACCAAAATGCGGATGGAGCATATGTTGACGAAAGAGCAAGAGTAATTGCAGAAAAATATGATGAAGAAGTTCAAGAACGCTTGGCAAACATGGAGCTTTCTAATCAAGAAATTTTGACAATGAATCCCCTTACCATAGAGGAGAAAAATGAAATCTACATTCAGCTAATTTTTTAATATCTTACACTTTTTTGTTGTAAAAATAATACTTAATTCCACTGTTTTTTTAGCAGCTTTGACGGACTTTTTATTGTCCAAATGGTTTATATTAAGCACATTTTGTGTTTTAAAAATATGTCATTGCTCATGCACTTGTAGGATGCTGGAACTTCAAAACAAGGCCGTGTATTTGGACTTGGTTCGCTTCAAAATCGGATCACTATGTCTGTAGATGGTGCTGCGGTTCCCACTCAAACTACCGGAGAAGTGGAAATAATAAGTCTCCTAGTAGAAGAGCTGGAAACTGAATTGCAAAAGAGTCGTAATGAGAATGAGCTTGTTCAAAGACGACTTCAAACTATGGAGCAAATGGTCCAATCTCTTGTTTGTCAAAATGGGATAAATTCAGTTGCTTCTACATTTCCACTATCTCTTGTAGGTCTGAATGGGATGAGTTCAGCATCTGCTTCTAATCCACCTTCATGATACTCGCCTTCAAGATACTCACCTTCTCCACAAGCTTTCATGGGTTTTAGGTCCTTTGCTCGTACCACATAAGTTTACATTTGTTATGTTTGCTTCTGTTATTTCCAAGACTTAAGTTTATTTGCTTATGCTTTTCTTTACTTTTTTTTTGTTTTAAAGACATGTCTACGTGTGCTTTCTTAAGTAAGTTTGTTTCTTTGAATTTTAATTCTTTATTTGCAGTTTGTTTTATTTTTCTAATATCTTAATTTCATTTCTGATTGAGAAAACAATTTAGTAGAGAATAATGACAAATAGACAACGAATTAATGATAAATAAATAACATTCAAGATCACGAAGTTGGAATATCAATAACGTCTTTTGTAGTCATCACCTATGACGATGTGATACTATAGTTCTGTCTTAATTCGTGACGCTTGTGTAATGCTATAAAAGTCGCAAACAGAAACATTTTTGAGATGATGTTATTAGTTACTAATCAAGACATATAAGTGACCATTCTTTAGTAGTTTATTGTGACGATCGGTGACTACTAATTTGTTAGCAGTAGTTACAAAATTGTCACTTTATGATAGTAACTAAATATGTCAATTTTAAGACAAGATTTTTTGTTGAAATTAATGACAGTTTTGTAACAATCACGATTAGCAACAAAAATGTGACGAAACAGAGACTATATAATCAGGTCGTAAAATATTGCGACCGTTTTGATACTAATTTTTTTTGTGACGAATTTATTGCTACAGATTAAATTTGTCTTATATTCGTCTTAATATATATATTGTTACGAAACTCTAAACATTGTGACGATAATTTTTGTCTCAGTATAATGTTTTTTTTGTAGTGGTGCGCGCTCCCCTCTCTCACTATAAATAGACCTCTTCCCCTCATTTGTAAACTAACTCAATTTTTCTATAAGTTTTTATGCTTTAGCCTCCTAAACATCAGAAAACTTGTAATCTCAATATCTTTTCATCTATTTAGAGTTTTCACTTGCGTCTTTGTTCAATATTGCTTCTTACATCTAGATATATCTAATTATGCATATTTTAGAGTTTTCTGGGTTTGAAGCTATGATTATGTTTTCTGGGTTTGAGTAGTGGTTAGGGTTCTTGAGGATGGGATAGGTTAGTAAAGAATCTTAGTCTCTAGGGGTGTTTAAGCTTAGATTTCAATAGATCCCTTCTAGATTAGAGATTTAATAGCTAGTTATGCCTTGATCATGTGGGATTAGGTCTAAGACATTTCAGCACCCACAATGTGTTTGATGAAATGTCTGAACCACTAATGCTAGAGAGTTATTTGCTTAACCTAAGAGATTAGTTGCTTAAGGAGTAAATTGACATTAATGAGCTTGATTTTTATGCTTATTTGTTGCATGTTTCATCCATGAGAATCGAGATTACGAAGTGCCTTAGATTTGATAATTTTTGCCAAGATATTGGATTGATTAGTTTAAGTGGTTCATTGTCTAATTAGATCTATTTGAGTGCGTTAAGCACCCCAATGAGATTAAGAGGATTCACTAACCAATTAACCCCATCCTTGAGATTTTTATTCATATGATTGTTTACTTGCTTTTCATTTCTGATTTAATTCTGCTTTTGTAGTTCTTTTTTGCTTTAGTATTTGTCTTATAACCTTCGTTTTTTCTGTCATTTACTTTGATGCATTTTAATTGATAAATCAAATTTTTAATTGCTTGGCTTAACTTGTTAGCTTCTGTTGCATCCTGCTTGTTTGCATCTCACCCAAATTGGATCAATAAACACCTTGTACACATTGCACTGGGAGATCGAACTCCAAAAGGATGAAAATCCTAGTTCAAAAATCCCAATATAAAACTACAAACTGAGAACAAAAGCTAGCATGCAAGAACTAAACAGGAAGAGAACTCAATAAGTAGAATTGAAAAAAGCAAACAGTCAGAAGGTAAAGCTCTTAAGGATGGGGTAATAGATTCAGTGGAATCTCTTAATTTAATCAGAATGCCTAACAAACTCAATCAAGCTATCCCTACAGAATGAACTTCATAAACTAGCTAATTCAATCCCTTGGAAGAAGCTATCAAACCTAATCACTTCAGACTCAAATCCCTTTGACATATTACGACTAAGCACGCATTAATCTCTGTTCATTAATGTCAATAGCCAAACTAGACATCTAATCTCTGAGGCTTAGCATGTAAACCCCATGCATTAGTTGGTTTAAACATTTCATCAAACACTTGGTAAGTGTAGAAATTTCTTAAGGTCTAATCGTAATTGATGAGAGATGAAACATAAGAACACCAAACCAAAAGGAAACCAATCAAATCTAACCTTAAGCATTCTATAAGAATAAGATTCTCCACCTAATAAATCTCAACCTCAAAAATTGTAATCACAACTCAAACCCAGAAATCATGATCAAAGGTTCAAACCAATAAACATTAAAGCATACATAATCAGAAAGATAATGATCTAATGAGAAATATTGAACAAAGAAGGAAATGCAAATTATTAAAACCTCAAAAATGGTTTGGATTACAATTTTCTGGAAAGCTTGGTGGCTAAACGCATAAAACCTAGAACAAATGCGAAATCCCCCTTAAAAATGGTAGAGAAGGGCTAATTATAAGAGTGAAGGAAAAACCTAAGTCACTAGCTGACAAAATAGAAGGTCAGTTACAACTGCTCGATTAAGTTGTCGATGGTATGCTCAGGTTATTCACTAACTTTTGAACCACACCTCTGATTTGTCTGAAATCACTTCTATTGCAAAAGATCACTCAGTTTCCTACAATCTTGATGAAGCAATCTGGAGCTAAATTTCGATTAAAGTTCTTCATTTGATTTAATCTTTGAGATACTTGTCATACATGGAACAGTATATGGTTGAGTGTCTTCCTCTTCTTTTGTTTATACTCGAGTGATTGGTTGAGTGAAGCTTCACCTGAGTTTAAAGATCGAATGTAGGGTCGAGTATCACTTCACTCGAGTGTGGGGATCAAGTACAAGTTCGAATGTGATGGATGTTCTTTGGCTCTATTCTTTGATCTAGATGTATAGTTGTTCACTAAAATAAGGATATCTTTTGGAAATATAACACAATTTCCTACTCCAGTCTTTGATCTAAGGAGGAAAATTGAACAAAGAAGCAAGTACAAATTTTTAAAAACTCCAAAGGTATTTCAATTACAAATGTTTAGAAAGTTTGGTGGCTAAAAACATAAACTTTTGAATAGAAGCAAGATCCCCTTTACAAATCACAGATAAGGGCTATTTTTGTGAGAGAGAAAACCCTAAGTCATTAGCTAGCAAAATAAAGGCCAGTTACAAGTGCTCGATCAAATGCTCGATGGTATGCTCGGGTCTTGTGATAAATCATGTGAGGTGTCCGAGGAAAAGCCTTCATTCCTTCTTTACCTAATAAAGACTCCATAACACCTGTTTTCAATACATAATGTGTAACACCCATGTTTGGAAATGGGTGGTGTCGATCGGCACCAACAAATTTTGGTTTGACCATTTTGTTTTAATCGCGAACTTGAATTGGGTTGGTTTGGGTTAACCCTAAGACTCGAGTATAAAAGGGACAAGTCTGATTTGGTGTGTTCTAAGCTGCTTTTGTGTGTTTCTGAAGAGAGTGAAAGTTTCTAAAAGCTTATGTAATGTTTTATGGTGAGTTTGAGTGATGTTCTTGGTCATTCTAGCCTAGAGGAAGAGAGATCCGTGGTTTTTGGTGTTATAAGAGGCTTGTGCTTCCTCTTTTGTGTTAGTTTCGTCCATGTTTGTGCTGATTCAAAGGTGAGTGCATGAGCCAGGCTTATCTAAGTAGTTTGATCATTGTTTTGGGTGATTTCTTGATTGTTTGGTTAATTCCTTTGCTAGTTTGGTTGTTCCTATGTCTTAGTATCTCTGTGCAATCCTTTGGAAAGTCGTCATTGTCCCTGGAGTGCTTGGGAATGGATATCAAGCGAGGAAAAGTGACTGGAGCGACTTCAGATCATCGGTGTCGCTCGACACAAGTGGTATGGATCGCGATGATGGTCGCGAGTGTCGACCTACACCAGGCGGGAGTCGATCGACGCCAGTCCTCAGCAGCTGCTGAGTTTGCTTTTTGTTTGATGTTGTGTTCTCGGATTATTTGAAATGTGATTGATATTGCTTGTGTGTAGCCCAATTGTTGGGATGAGTGCCTCACCAAATATTTTGGTAAATACTTATGCATCTCTTTTTGTGATGTAGGTAAAAGCAAAATCTAACCGAGGAATCAAGGCGAGGAGAGAAGAATGATATAGGGGCTCGTTGAATGTTTAATGATTCGTTGTGACATTTGTTTAGGAATGCTAGTTCGGGAATTCAGAAGCTTGTTAGGATGATTACGCTATTTCTGGATAATTGATGGTTTATTAGTAATGCTTATTGGATTGCTGCTTTAATTGTCTTTCGGTGGCTTGTAGTTGATTTGATTGGTCTAATTGGTTGAATTGATTTAATCAGGTTTAATTGGTTTAGTTTGGTTTAATCTGGTTTAGCTATGTATTATAAAAAACATAGTGTAATGATATATGCAATGATAATCCAAGACTATCCTAAAGATGCAAAACATAGAGTAAATGTCCTATAACTTTAGAAACAAGTCCTAAAACAAGAAAAACTAAGTGTTTATGTTACAAACACTCTTTATATATATGAAGGAAGTAGCTTTGACAAGATTCAGAGAAAGTTAGGAACAAAAAATATGAAAACAACTCTGAGAAGGTTGGGACATTGTTGTGATACTAACACTATTTAGCACAAAGGATTTCAGTTCTATCTCTCCATCTTTGAAGTAATCTGAGTTCTAGAGAAATCCGTAATACACATGAGCCCAAACCTAGGAACAAGCATCGGTAGCCATCACAAATGCTTCAGAGTGTTGAAATTATTAAGGTCGAATCCTTGGGCGGGAATGCATTTGTGATTGCTACCAATACTTGTTTCTCGGTTTTGGGTCGTGAGTATTACAGATGTCTCCAAAACTCTATTTACTCTAAAGATGGCGAGAAAGATATGAAATTGTTTGAGCTAGACAGTGGTAGGATCACATCAATGTCACAACCTTCTCATGAGCTCCTCCAATAAGTTAGACCAGTCAACCATTTTTCTCATTTCTTTGTTTCCTCAATTTGGTTGTTTGCGAGTCAATTAATATATTGTAAACATGATAAACTGCCAAGTTGCTGAAAAATATTAGTAAATACGTTTTATTCATTTCCTATTCCATTTTTTTTAACCGTTCATAGCTATCATTTTTATCATTTGTCACACTTGATATGGAATGTTTTGTATGACTTGAATTTTTTAGCACTAGTCAATAGATTTTTTTTTCCAAAAAGGAAAAAATTTGATTTTTTGACTAAAATATATATTTGACTTGACATGCTTAAGATTTCTAAAATAGATAAAAATGTTAAAATAAACGTGGTTAATAGATTAATTACCTTTATCTAAATTTGTTTTTCCAACTTGCTAATGGTATATACCAGAATAACTTTAAAAAATATGAGAACTTGAAGAATATTTTGAATGATAAAATATTGCAGAATAAAGTTTTCAAAACATGAAAAGGTGAATATTTTGTGAACATACCACTAATCTCAAAGGTGTTTTGAATTAGTGAAACTATCCAGCCCATTTTCTAACTTTTTAATTCATCAATATTAACCCTATAAATTAATTTTAAACAGATAAATTAAACCAACAGGCAAACGAACAGCGGAAACCAATATCTAACGGATAATCCAATAAATCTAATCAATAACTAAAGAATTATCAAACATCCTACAAAACCATAAACGATAACTAGACCTCGCATGCGTCTAATCCATGGTTCAGAATAATAACTCAAAACATAATAAAAAACCAGCGACTCTAGATCATCACCCTCTTCATTGCCTTGATTCCACGATCACATTTTATCTTTGTCTGCATCAGAAAAATAATGAGATGCGGGAGTATTATCACATATACTCAATGAAGCGGTCCTCCCATCTACCGGGTTATACACACACGCATAAGAAGACCATCAAACATGCATAAGATCAATTAAAACAACCAAAAATTAGTGTTGACCGACACCAGAAATTAATAGCGACCGACACAGACACCAGGTTGGTGTCGATCGACACCCGAACTAGTGTCAATCGACACTGTCTCCGCAGGAAACCAAACGCCTCTCCTCTCCCTAGAGACAGATTGAAACTCTTCCAGGCTCCAAACTTGAATCCTAAACCATCAACATATTACAAAACAACATCCACAACACACAAACAAGCTAAAACACAACAATTCGAGCCACACAAATCAATCAAACACACATCATAAGGTCTTATACGCCCAGATCAACCATGGTGACGCACTCACCTTAATGTGGATTGATTGAAGGAACGAAACAAAGAGGAAACGGCAAAGACAAGACCCTCCTTGCACCACCAGCCACGAATCCAATCCTCTCCTCGCTAAAACTCACAAGATCTTGCCACAGAATCCTCCAGAAACCGTCCAGAACCTATCCTCCGGAAACCGTCCAAGACCTCAAATGCTCACAACTCCTCGCTCCCATGTCGCAACCTAGAGTTGTACCGCTCTCACTCTCAGGCCGAAGTCTTTAAGTCATACCATCTCACTCTCAGGTCATCACCCTCGAGCACTCCTTGTATCCGGGGAACTAATCATCCCCTATGAAAACTAATCATCTCATCCGCCACTCTTAGGTTGAAATCTTTGAGTCAGCGGTACACTCGACATCTCTCGACCAGAAGTACCTCTTGTGGCCTTTGTATAACACCGCAATATCATACCCACCACCCATATTCCCCCACTGGAATATCTTGTTAACCTTAACCATCTGCCCAGGTCAGCTCCCAAACATCCCACTCTTCAGGGTGTTTACACACACTTTCCAAAAATAGACAAGTCTTAACTATTCATAAAATTTTCAATTTTCACAAAACTTTTCCCCACAGTCTTATGAACTCCACAATCATAAGAAACTCATCTTATTAATCTCCAAAATGTAATAATTTTACAATTCCAACAAAATACATAATGAGAAAATAAGAACTACAGTAATCTCTGAGAATGGAACCTAGAATGATAAGCTTATTCCTCGGCTTGCTTCTTAAACGACTTCCTGAATCTAGCTTTCATTCTCGCCTCTGGTTCCCAAGTCTCTTTCAGAATACCATCACAGTCCCACTGGACTCTCAATAAAGGAATATTCTTACGTCGAAGTTGCTTACCCCTCCTCTCGAGAACCCTCACTAGTCTCACCTCCAAAGTCATGTTGGGCTGAAGATGTGTAGGAATCTTAGCCAACACCTCATCATCCTTACGCAAGCACTTCTTAAGCATCGACACATTAAAACCTTATGAAATGCCTGCATAACCTCGGGTAACTCTAACCGATACATAATCGGCCCAACCCGCTCAACAATCTTGAAAAGACCAATGTACCTCAGACACAACTTAGTCTTGGTAAGGGACCTATTAGGACCCCTAAGCATAGCCATCTTGGGATAGACTCTATCTCCAACCTCAAAGTCAAGCTCCTTACGCCTCTTATCGGCATAAATCTTATGCCGATCCTGAGCTTCCTTCATGTTCAGCTTCAAAACTCGGATCTTCTCCGACGTTTCCTTAACTAAATCCGCACCGAATATGCTCCTCTAGCCCACTTGTGTCCAGCATAATGGTGTCCTGCATGGCTCCCTATACAAAGCATCAAAATGAGCCATGCCAATACTCGCCTGGTAGCTATAAGTGTAAGCAAATTCTACTATGCTCTAGTGGTCCACCAATGATTACCCCAATCCAGTATACACATCCTTAACCATTCCTCGAGCATATGAATAGTCCTCTCAGATTAACAATTTGTCGGAGGATGATACGTTGTACTGAAATGCACATTCGTGCCCATTTCATTCTAGAAAGCCCTCCAGAACGTAGAAATAAACGCATACACCTGCTCCAACACCACAAATGAACCTCGTGCTCCTCAGCACTCTTAGAATACACCAAGATGTTGTCGATGAAGATGATAACAAACATGTCCAGATACTTCTAAAACACAGTGTCCATCAACCTCATGAACGCCGCGGGTGCATTCGTCAACCTGAATGGCATCACAACAAACTCGTAGGGCCCATACCTTGTCCAAAATGCCATCTTCCGAATCTGAATCTGATGATAGCCCGACGACAAGTCAATCTTGGAGAACTAAGGAGCCTCCGTCAATTGATCCAACAACTCATCAATTCGCGACAAAGGGTACTTGTTCTTCAAAGTGATCTGGTTTAACCCACGGTAGTCGATACACAACCAAAAACTACTGTCCTTCTTCTTCACAAACAACACCGGTGCTCCCCACGGTGAAGTACTCGGCCGGATAAAACCTTTATCCAGCAACTCCTCCAACTGCCTCTTCAGCTATGCCATCTATACTTGAGCCATTTGGTAAGGTGCCTTTAACAACAGCGTCGTCCATGGTTTCAACTCAATCCCTGCAACGACTGAAAAACATCACCAAACTCATGAGCGACCCGAACCCGCTCGACCCACCTCTCAAACTGTCTCTGGGGTGCTAATCGTCACCAATTAAGCGCCATGACCCTGCATAGTCGATATTACGAGACTCCCAAAAGTCGGTTTCACAAGATACTATACCAACTCCCTTTTTTCTCGCTCAAACAGGACGCGACCCCTATGACAGTCCAAGTGCACTCTGTACTTAACCAGAAAATCGATACCGAGGATGACATCGTACAGCTCCACCGCGCACACCAACAAGTCTATCGGTTTAGACTCACCTTCCACCTGAATATCCATGCCTCGCGCTGCTCGCTAGAAAGCCCGCAGTTTTTCCCCTGCTCGGCTACCTCCGATGTGACAAAACTATGTGACGCTCTGGAGTCAGATAAAAAGTGAGATAACATACCTCCCACAGCCAGGGTCCTTACACAAGCTCACAAGCTAAAAACCCCAACAATCATCCCTACCCCTCATGGGAAAACTTGCCAATTTTTAATCCATGCTACCGTACCGTAGCACTCACACCCACTCTGGCCTCCTCTGGAAGTGCTATACCACTTCCGCTTCTACCCCAACTTAGGCTTGTGATCGGCTCAAATTTGCCCTGAGCTACTCTCTCAATTAAGAGATCATGGTAGTACTTAGGGATCGAATCCACAGAGACTCAATGATTACACAGTAAATATTCAGTATTAAATTAAGCTAAGCAAGCAGGTTTTTAAATTAAATAAAACAGCAAATTAAATTAACGATTGGTTTTTAAACAATAATGAGGAAACGCTAGGCCTAGGGATATTCTCTGGAAATTCAGAATTGCAAATAAATAATTGTCAGGATTTATAAAGCACGGTTCTTGAACTCAAATCACAAAATTATAATCAATCAACTTTCGTTGCAAAGACTATCTATGTCTATAACCCTAAACCTAACAAGAAATCTACTCAGACATGGTGAATGAAACAAACATCATGAATAAAATAGATATCATAAAAGAAAGTAATAGAAGAAGTAAAGGTGTTCTGAATCTTCTCTAAAGAAGGTTTTGATTCTTCTCTCCTGGCTCTCTACAAATCTCTCTCTCCAAAATAAAGGTTAAGTCTTAACAAAACCCTAAAACTCAATATATATGTCTTAACCACGAACTGGGCTTAATTGCAAATAAGAGAAACTTCTGGGCCGAATCTGCAAATCTTCTGAACTTCAATTAAGCTTGAAATTCAATTGCCGTTAGATATTGGTGTCGATCGACACCAGAAGTTGTGACGCTCGACACTCACACAAAATATGCTCTCCCGGTATCTTCTTTCGGCACATCTTCTCCAAATGCTCCCAAATGCTCCAGTAAGCTCCAATCCATTCCAAATAGCTCCTAATCCTGAAATGACTCAAAAAGACTCGAAAACACTATAAAAGCTCTATAAATAAGACTTATATCACGGCCAAAAACCCGTAAAACCATGATATATCAACTCCCCCAGACTTAGCCTTTGCTTGCCGTCAAGCAAAACAAAAACTTAACCTGTGAAAGAAGTTTGAAAACGCGGGAACTCACTCAACTGCAGGAAACTCATCTTTGCACTCTTCATCGCCTTGACTCTAGAACATACTTTATGTTCTTTGCCTATGAGAAGCATCAACATTCCTTACTCTAATCCCACAATCCTCAGGAATCTCCAGTCTCTCCACTGTCATCTCTTTACATAATTTAAAACAAGTAAAGATGAATTCTTACCGAGGGAATATCGATCAATGGCATATGGACTCTTCTCAAACCAAGACATTCTTCGTATGATTTCACTTGTTCTCCCTTTTCGCACTTCTAAGGTAATCTATATCTCCCTACTTTTCTAGGGTATCATTTTATTTTTTCAACGATTCCTTTTTCTTCTCTATTTTTTTTTCTTTTCTACTTTTTTTATGAACTCTCTTTTTTTTTTATTCGGGTATCCATGAGATCCGAAGTATGCACGGGTTTACGCGACATACCTCATATCACTTCTACCTATAGCCTTTTCCACAGTTTCTTTTAAAGGCTGAAGGGAAGAGAGAAGTAAGGAATCATACTTTGAAGAAGTGCTGTGTCTTGTGCGGCTCGAAGAAGAAGTCTAGTCCAATGTATTCCAACTCCCAAGGTAAGAGACTAAGTCCAATTAAGTCATGATAAAAGTAGAGACAACGTTAGATCAACTGGATATCCAATGAATAAGGGCTTTCAGGATTGTTGATACGGCTCATAGTCATTCCAAACTTCGGTTCTAAGATCAAGCATAATCAAGAGTCATAAGAGTGTTAATCCAAATCAGAGAAACCGTTAAACTGATTTCATAGTTCCCAACAAAAATTTTGACTCGATAAAACAAAAACTTTTTGGACTGACTTGATAAAACTCCAAAAGAATAAACAATGTGAGTAACTACCTCCCCCAGACTTAAATAACACTGTCTCCAGATGGTGTCGAGCGACACCTGCTGTGCAAGTGCAGTTTCATCATCTTCACTTGTTTCCTCCTCCCAAACATCATCTCCATCCCTAATCAAAATGGCATTGCATCCTTCTCGTTTCTTTATAGTTCCAGTTGTTTGTGCAACCTTAACGTCCAACTTGTTGGTAAAGGTGCTCAAAGCTTCTATCTTGCCATTTAGATCAGTATATAATGCATCCATCTTCCCATTGAAATCCACTGTCATGTTCTGATGACCCGCTAGACTCTGTTCTAGCATGGATTTCATCTCAGTATCTGCAGATGGAGGAGGAGGCGACTGGTAAGAAGAATTTCCATAGGTTCTGACGAAACTGATGTAGCCTTTCTGACCATACCCACTGTCGTACCGGTTACCATGTGTGTTACCAAACTTCTGACCTTGATACCCAGCATCATTGACGTAGTTCACGTCTTCTTTTTCATCTTCATATGATTCAAAAGCCTCAACTGCAGCAGCAAACTTAACACTCTTCTTAGTAACAAGAAGGTTATGCACTGAATCGAGCTTTGCCTTAACGTCAGCGAGTTGAACACCATCCATGTTTTGAGCTAGCTTCTTCCTCTCAAAATCAGCGACTTTAGTACTGTTGCTGGAAGCTAAGTTCTCAATCAGTTTGGTGGCTTGAGCTGGAGATCTTGTGTTGTAGTTACCGTTGCTAGCAGTATCAAAAGCCATCTGGTACCTCCAATCCAATCCTCTATAGAAAATGCCCAAAAGCTGAAAATTTGTCATACCCATGGTGTGGACAATCTCTCTAATATCCCTTAAAATGCACCCAATCAGCCTTGAAAGCCGCTGAGATCCCTTGAGAAAAGGTTTAAATCTTTTTCCGCAGCTCCTCTGACCTCGCATCATCGTAAAAGTTGTTCAAGAACTCAACCTTTACATCCTTCCAGCTCGTAAGAGATGCAGGCTTCAACTCCTTAAGCCAAGATAGTACTTCTCCAGCTAAGGAGTGCTAGAAAAGCTTGCATAGCAGAAAATCCGAAGATACACCATCAGCCTTGATGCTAGATACTAGATCTTCAAACTTCTCAATATGGTCCATCGGGTGCTCATGAGTGTGGCCATGGAAAGGGTGTTGTCCTACAAGAGTGTAGTTTCCAGGCTTCAACTCAAAGTTCCTTTGAAATGCAGGAGGACGTATAGCAGAGCGGTTAAAATAGAACAGAGCAGGCATGTTGTATTCTCCAAGTGTACGTTTCTCATCCTCTGCGTCAGCATTCAACGCCAACTGTGCATTGTCAGCTGCGGCTTGGTGTCGATTGACACCCGCCTGGTGTCGCTCGACACCAACGGCGACTGGTTCAGGAATTACAGTCCCGTCAGCATTCAGCATCTGCCCTTGTGCATTCCTCACATGGCCATCTCCATCTCTGAGAGTACCCTCAACATCTTGAATTAGATCACTGTTGGTGCCATTGCTGCCCTTTTCTTAGCTTTTCGAATTCCTCTTTCTAAACCCGCTATTTTTAAATTGTTGAGATCAACTAACTCTTTGTTCTGCGAAGATCTGGTATTAGGCATAAACCTGAAACACCAAAAAGAAAAGAGAAAAGAAAAGCGTAAGTAACAAAATAAAATTAAAAACTTAGACTAAACTTTTAACCTAAATCTAATGGCAATCAAAATTAAGTCCCCGGCAGCGGCGCCAAAATTTGATCGGCTCAAATTTGCCCTGAGCTACTCTCTCAATTAAGAGATCACGTTAGTACTTAGTGATCGAATCCACAGAGACTCAACGATTACACAGTAAATATTCAGTATTAAATTAAGCTAAGCAAGCAGGTTTTTAAATTAAATAAAACAGCAAATTAAATTAACGATTGGTTTTTAAACAATAATGAGGAAACGCTAGGCCTAGAGTTGTCATTCAGAATTGCAAATAAATAATTGTCAGGATTTATAAAGCACCGTTCTTGAACTCAAATCACAAAATTATAATCAATCAACTTTCGTTGCAAAGACTATCTATGTCTAAAACCCTAAACCTAACAAGAAATCTACTCAGACATGGTGAATGAAACAAACATCATGAATAAAATAGATATCATAAAAGAAAGTAATAGAAGAAGTAAAGGAATTCTGAATCTTCTCTAAAGAAGGTTTTGATTCTTCTCTCCTGACTCTCTACAAATCTCTCTCTCCAAAATAAAGCTTTAGTCTTAACAAAACCCTAAAAACTCAATATATATGTCTTAACCACGAACTGGGCTTAATTGCAAATAAGGGAAACTTCTCAGCCGAATCTGCAAATCTTCTGAACTTCAATTAAGCTTGAAATTCAATTGCCGTTAGATATTGGTGTCGATCGACACCAGAAGTTGTGACGCTCGACACTAACACAAAATATGCTCTCCCGGTATCTTCTTTTGGCACAACTTCTCCAAATGCTCCCAAATGCTCCAGTAAGCTCCAATCCATGCCAAATAGCTCCTAATCTTGAAATGACTCAAAAAGACTCGAAAAAACTATAAAAGCTCTATAAATAAGACTTATATCATGGCCAAAAACCCGTAAAAACTATGATATATCAGCTTGCCGCCCTAGCTCGGAACCAACTGTTGCTAGGTTGGATTCAACTGAACTACTAGACTAGCAACCGCCCACTGACCATTAAAGTCATCCTCAATCCCTGCTGTTGTCTCAACAGGCTGCAGACCATTCAGGAACATCTTCACCTGAAGCACCTCTGTATTACCCGCCCAACCAGAGTAAACCAAGAGTTTGCTTAACTCCGCATCATATTCCTGTACTAATCGATCTCCCTAAGTCAGCGCCAAGAATGGCGACTCCATGCGATCTAGTGCCTCACCCGGGAAATACTTGGCGTTGAACTCGTCCAAGAAATATCCCCAGGCCACCTGGCCCTGCTCCCTCCTAACTACACCCCTCCACCAAAGGTGAGCCTCACACGCTAGGTAATGGACTGCAAGATCCACCCAGTACTCCTCGGGGGACCGGAAAGAACGAAAGAATCTCTCTAGCTTCAATCTCAACTCATCAATTGTAGAGGGATCGGTACCACCAAGAAAAGAACTCATCCCGAGCCTCTACAACTGCTCCAACATCCTCAAGTATTACGACTGCTCAACCACCGCACCTACCCCATACTACAAACCCGCAGCATCCTGATGTACAGCCTCAACCGCTGGCTGCACACGCACTCCCACTAGATGCACTCCTGCCAGCCTTAGCTACACGGCACTCACAGTAGCCTCGCTCAGCGGTTCTTAATGCACATGTGACCCGCCGACAACATCAGCCGTGGTAATCTGGCCCACACTCTCCTCGTCCCCCGTGGTACCAACTTGACCTCTCCCGCGATCGCGCCCGTGAACCTGACCACGACACTGACTAGCAGCACCTCTACCCATCTATACTAACACAACCAAGGCTAAGAACACATCATAAAAATATAGAGACCAGAAGACATAGAAACAACCAAACAAGCAAAGGAATCAACCAAGCAATCATGGAATCACCCAAAACAATGATAAAACTTCTTAGATCAGCCTTGGTCATGCACTCACGTTTTGAAATGGGAGGAACAGTGACTAAACAGAGAGAACAAGGAATGATCAAGCTCTCCTAACACCAAAAACCAATGAAACTATCTTCCTCTGGCCTAGAACCACCAAGAACAAGTCTCAAAACTTCTCCAGAAAAACCTTTAGTGAAACCTTGAGGAACTTTTAGGAACTTTCAATCTCTTCAGAAAAGACAAAAAGCAGCTACTGAACACTTAGGGTTGAGTTTTTCTTTTCATTATCGAGCCCTATGGTTACCCAAACCAAACCAATCAAAAATTCGCAATTAAAATCAACCCGGTCGAACAATAACGTTGGTGTAGATTGACACCCTTCCTTGATGTCGATCGACACCACCCATTTTTAAAACACGAGTGTTACAGTTTTTGGTTGTGTAGATGAACTGAGATTTAATTGTGTGTTTGTTTTCTATGATTTTTAATGCTCTATATTGCATGTTTGAGGTTATGGTTTATTGTGGTCAAGTATGGAGTTTGGTTTCGTTGTCAAGAGTGATAAGAGGCGATTCCAAGGTTGATGTAGAGGCAATGTCGATCGACACCTGGTGGATGCCAATCGACACCACTAGTAGACCCGTGTTGGACATGGAACTGTTTGTTCATTTTGTGCATGAATTGGTTGTTTTACTTGTGTTTGTTCAGGCTAATTTTTTAACTATGCTTGTGTATAGCCTAGTAGATAAGAGGACCGTCTCATTGAGTATTTGTGACAATACTCACGCATATCTTTTCTTGTGGTGCAGGTAGAGAGAAACTTTGACCGTGGGATTGTGGCAACAACAAGGGATATCATCAAGAGTTTCAAGATGGTATCTTCTGTTTTGAGTATTTATTTATGGAACCTTGGATTAGAATCATTGCTTGATTTGTCTAGATTTGTCTAGATTTGTCTAGAATTGTCTAGATTTGTCTAGGACTTGTTGTTTATTTGTTGGAGTTGGTTTGTTGCATGTTAGTTTAATTTGGGATAGTTAAATAATAACTATGGGATTATTATTTAATAAAGAAAAAAAATGTTGGATAATATAATTTGGTAAGAATGGTTGGTTCTAGGATGTTAAAATTTGATTTATGGGAGTTAAACTGAATTTTTGGATGTGTGTTGAGGATTGCTAGACCATGGTTTTGTGTATATTGATTGATTGACAATGAGTAGTTAGTCAACTGATTGAACATGGGGTCTAGATTATCTTCTTCGAGCCTTCAATGAGATTCCATGGTAAGCTGTTTATGGTGTCGTTTTGTGTTCTTATTCTTTTTGTGTTAGTGTAGATGGCTAGGTGATGGTAGTCGTGCTCATGGACGTGGTCCCTGTCGAGGTTAAGTTGTAACCTCGGAAGTGTCGAGAGTGTGGGTCAGAGTACCACAACAGAGTTTGTCGGCGGGTCGTAAGCATTTCAGAAGGGGACGTTTGGTGGACCGAGTGTGAGTGCCGCAGCGACCGATGTGGTTGGTAGCGGTGCTGGTTTGGCTAGGGCCCAGTAATATGATCCTTGTAAAGAGATCAATGCCCCCTTTTAATACACTTTGTTTGGGACCGAATGGACGGTTCAAAAACGTGCTCAGTCGTGTGAAGGATGGAGCTCAGTCGAGCAGGTTATCGCGCAATAGTCGCGTGGTCGATGGTGGGGTCCAAAACGGTCGAACTGCTTCTAGCGGAAAATTCTTTACTCGGACGGGCGAGTAATGGCAACAATCGAGCGTCGGATCGAGAAGATGGTCGGATGGGTAGTTTAGGATGATTTCTGAATTAATAATGGATTGATAGAAACTTTCAAAGGTTATGATAATCCTTTGAACTTTCAGACTCGAACCTACTTGGGCATGAAACTACTCCAAAAGCATTCACGGGAAGAGGTTATGAAAAGACATATTTATACATAAACTCAAGATCAAACAATTTCATAAGAGGTTTTTTAATAATAAAAGGTTTGTTAAGTTATACAAAGGAAAGAACATAATTTATGAGGATTTAGAAGATATGACAACACACAAAAAAGACGAATTAACTTCTCTAGTTGTGGGTTGGGCTGAAGAAGAATTGGCTCTTGTATAAGTGTGTGGCTTTTTCTAATTAAAAACATTTCCTCGAAAATTCAATGGGACAAAACCGAAAGGAGGTAAAAGGAGTAGAAGTCACACACCTCCATTGTCTCTGCTTAAGTAGCTTGAATCACAACCAACGTGGCTGGATAAGCAGATTCAAGACTACCCTGAAGTTTTTGTAGTGTGGTGATATCTTGACATAATAGCTTCGTCTTCAATCTTTTCATAGGACCTTTAGGGACGTGCAAAGCTTCTTTCGCTCCAATATCTCAAACTTAAAGCTACTCCTTACCTTCAAACTCCTTAGGTTCAAGCTGCTTATTAGCTCCATGTTCCAAACTTTCCATGAACACATTATCTTCTCCCACTTGAAAAGGATTTGATCTCAAATTTGTATCTTTTGCAATAAAAGGAACTAGGTCAAAGCCTTTGAAATTGGAACTCATATTATATTTACCTTGCATCTCAAGTTGATAATCAATATCATTTGTTCGTCTTGTTATATAGTATACACAATCGACCCTTGACATCAGAATTCCTTTAAGCTTGAAATCATTTACCCCACAAGTGTTCCATTACTTGTTCTCCAACCTCAAAGATCATCCCCCTAAAATAAACAATGGGTTTATTGGCCTGCATCAAAAAAACTCCAATTCCCATCCTCACAAAGAGAGTAGAGAAGATAACTTTATAATATGGCCTGCACCTGCAATGTTTTGAACACCTTTGGCAAAGAGCAAGTGCATTATTATAGTCATGGAGTCGCTAAAAAAAGGCAACTAAACTCAGCATGAATGATACTAGGATTTTTCTATCAATTTTCCCTAGACTACTATCATGTCATTGCAGTACAATATGTATCAGTCCAGTCAGGTGTGATGCTAGCAATCAAGATATATCAGATATGATTAAGTTAAGCGAAGTATAAATGATTGTCGGTTTTCAGTGATCCTAAGCGAACATGTTAAACAAGCGTTAAATGTAAGGCTGTAAAACATAGACTACCATGCATAAACTAAAACGTAATGATTATTGATACTAGCAAGAAGACAAAGCGGAACAATTAAACAACAAGAGAATTAAACAGAAAGCACAAATGGATAGAAGATCCTGAGTATGAGGTTATTGATGTAGGTAGATAAGGGTATTGACAATTAGGCTGAGAAAGCAATTTCTGACGATGATAAAGAAGAAACTGCTTTTTGAAAGAGACACTTGTTTGAGTGATCTACAGGAACAGCAGGACGATGAAGAAGAAGCTGCGAATATGGAAGAAGATGGAGTTGGCAATGGTCAAGAGAATGCAATTTCTAGTACTGAAGGAATTCAGTTACCAGAGGATGGAGTGAAAGAAAAAAAAAAGAGGACCAACAAAGATGCGTAGAGTGGCTGAAAATCCTAATGAAAAGGTTGCAGTTACTTCCACTGACTTTGGTGATCATGTTGGACCTGGTTCAGTAATACTATCATCTTTTCTTGGTGCTCTTGTGAGGGAACACGTTTCAGTTACACTTTCTGATTGGCGAAAACTTGATGCAGTGACTAAACAAACAATGTGGGAAGAAATTCAGGTATATATATATATATATATGCAACTATTTTTGTTGAACAACTATGAAATTATAAACATGTTTGACCTTTGCTTGTTATGATGCAGGGGAGGTTTGATTTGCAAGAAGAGTGGCAGAAAGGTGTTATTTTCAAGCAATTGGGTAATTTTTGGAGGGCCACCAAGTCAAGGCTAGTGTCAAAAGTACGTGCTACGAAGACTGTTGCTGAGAGAATAGATTTAAAACCTAGCAACATCCCATCCATTCAAGTGTGGAGCTCGTGGGTTAGGAGCAAGAGTACCACAACTTTCATGGTTATTTTCTACAACTTAACTAAGTAACTTTCTTGTTCATAGGTCATGTTTGATAGATTTAATCACACTCATGTTTATATTGTAGGAAATAAGTAACATGTACAGAGAGATGAGAAAAAATCAGATTCCTCACACCACCAGCCAGAAAGGAATGCTTCGTTTAGCTGATGAACTGGTAATATTAGTTGTCAAAAATCTATATATTGTACATCTTGTTAGAATAAAATGGTATTGAGATATGTATATGTACTTTATAAAGAACAAAACAGTAGAGACCCAAGTAAGGTGATGATAACTCTATATTTTTACACTTTTAAGCATAAGTTATGAGCATCATTTGCATGTCTAGAGCCCTATTTCTCAGGAGTTTTAGCCTATTTCCATTATATTTCACATTTAGGATTGTTAGCATAGATAATTGCATATCATCTGCATTTTAGAGTAAAAACAGGCACACTCGGACACATCAGAGCACGGACCCGATCGGGTGTACTGAGCCTGACAAAGGTGAGCACGATCAAGCACCCAGACTTAGAGGAGGAAGCTGGACTCGGACGAGCCGAGAGAGGACCCGAGCGAGTCCAACATGAACCCGACCGAGCTCTTCTCAAACCGACTTTGTAATTTGTCTTTTTCTGTTTTAGGGCTTCCTGCCTTTAGTATAAATAGACCCCTTGGGTCATTAAGCAAAAAAATCGAGTTTCATTAGGGTTTTTCTCTGTAGCCACCAAACATTTCAAGAATCTTGTAATCTTTATATCTTTTGATCTATTGAGTATTTAGTGTTGCTTCTTTATAACATTTTGCTCCTTAGATCATTATCTATCTAGTTATGCAAGATTCAAAGATTTCTGGGTTTATGTTCTTCATGATGAACTCCAGATCTGAGTAGTTTTCTGGGTTTACAGGATGGGTTAGGTGATGAGGAATCTTAGTTTCTAGGGTTGCTTAAGTGTAGATTTAGGTAGATACCTTCTGGATTAGAAGATTAATTGCTAATCTTAGACATTCCAGCACTCAAAATGTGTTCAAATGGAATGTCTGATCAACTAATGCCAGAGATCTATTTACTTACCCAAGAGATTGGCTGTTAAGGAGTAGATTGACATTAACGAGCTTGTTCTTTATGCCTATCTATAGTATGTTTTATCAATGAAAGTTGAGATTAAGAAGTGATATAGATCTGATAATCTTTGCCAAGAGATTGGACTGATTAGGTTAAGTGGTTCATTGTCTAGGATTAGATCTATCTGAGCATTTTAAGCATCCCAAAGTGATTAAGAGGATTCATCACCCCATTAGCCCATCCTTAAGACCCTTGTTTATCTGATTGTTTACATGCTTTCATTTCTGCTTTTAATATTGCTTCTCTAGTTCTTGCATTCTTAGTTTCATTTCAGTAGTTCTCTTAGAGCATCATTATCAGCATAATTGCCAAGATGCATCTTATGGGATGGATATTATATAAATAATGTAATAGTTAAATTTAAGAACCAAACCAAATGTGATAGTTATTGGTTAAACCTGTTGGTTCTTAATTTTATAATAATAAAATAATATAAAATAAAATTATTAATTTATTTTTTTAATTATGAAAAAGAAAAATATATTAAAAAAAAAAGATACAAACATCAAAGATACATAAACTCTTTAAAATTAAAAACATAAACTTAAAAAGATACAAAAATAGAAATTATAAACTTAGAAACGTTTTTAATCATTTGGAAGATGTCCAAATTTCGTCCATATATTCTCAATCAAATCCTCTTTTAATTGGTGATGTACTTGTTTATCACGTATTCTTCTGCGACGATCACCTATACCGTCGAGATTTGTAGCCATATTGTTTGAAAACGTAATATCCGGGCCATCTTCTACGAATTATTGGTCGTCAAAGAGAGTGTATGAATGTCGTTCATCTTCAACAATCATATTATGAAGTATGAGACATGCTCTGATAATGTAAGCGATTTTTTCTTTTTCCCATAGAAGACATGGATTCTTAACCATGGCGAATCTTGATTGAAGGACTCCAAATGCACGCTCAACATCTTTCCGTGCAGATTCTTGACGTTTTGCAAACAACGAATGTTTCGGGGTTTGTGGTAGTCGGATGGATTGAATAAATGTCGCCCAGTCGGGATAAATACCATCCGTAAGATAGTAAGTCATGTTATACTTCCTTCCGTTGACATAGTAGTTTGCTTGAGGGGCATGACCTTGTATAATGTCATTAAATACCGGTGATTGATCAAGAACATTTAAATCATTACATGTACCTGGTGCTCCAAAAAACGCGTGCCATATCCAGAGATCTTGTGAAGCAACCGCCTCCAAAACAATAGTTGGCTTTCCGGTTCCTCGAGAATACATACCTTTCCATGCGGTTGGACAATTTTTCCACCCCCAATGCATACAATCAATGCTTCCAACCATCCGTGGAAAACCCCTTTGTTCTCCAATATAAAGTAGTCTTTGGAGATCTTCTTCTGTAGGGCGCCTTAGATATTCATCGCCAAATAAGTCAACAATTCCCACGACAAAATTTTCCAAACACTTACGAGCCGTCGTTTGACCAAGACGTATATATTCGTCAACAGTGTCTGCCCCACCGCCGTATGCTAAAAGTCGAATTGCTTGCAATGATCTGGCAGTCGTCGTTCTGCACCATTCTTCACATGCTGACTAGCTCCATAATACTCAGAAATCCTTTGCCAAAAGGTGCCTGACCTTTGGTCATTGCCCACAATCACATCCTTTGATGTGTTAAGCCACCCACTAATCAACACTAGGTCATCTGAGGAGTTCCATTGCCTTCTCTCCCTATTAGCATTTGGGGTGGCTTGAGAAGGGTTTTGGCTGCGAGTAGGGTTTTGGCTGGGAGAAGGGTTTTGGCTAAGAGAAGGGTTTTGGCTAAGAGAAGGGTTTTAGCTAAGATAAGGGTTTTGGCTTCCTTGAGATGGTTGTTGGCTAAAAGGTGGGAATTGGGTGGGAGGAGTAGAGCCAAAGTTGACATTTTGGGAGAAGCTGTCATAAGGAAAATTGTTTAAACTAAAGTACCCAGGTGAACCCCCATACGGATTGTTTGAATCCATTGTGAAAGTTTAGTTTAAAAAGAAGCAAAAAGAAAGTTGAAAGAAGTAGCAAAACAGATGTCAAAGAAGAAGGAAAACAGAAGGTCAAGCAAGGCACCAAAACTGAATGTCAACGAAGAAGAAAACAGAAGGAGGAAAGCAGAAGCAAAACAGAAAGGTTGAAAGAAGTAGCAAAACAGACGTCTCAAAGTCGAAGAAGAACATATGTATAGCAAAACAGAAGGTCATAGAAAAAGGAAAACAGAAGGTCAAAGTAGAAGCAAAACAGAAGGATCAAAGAAGAAGCAAAAAATAGAAGGATCAAAGGTAAAAGAAGAAGCAAAACAGATGGAGAAGAAGCAAAATAGAAGGATGAAAGAAGAAGGTAGATGGAAGGAGTTAATTTCTACAAAGTTCATAAAGAGACTTTGTAGAGTTATTACAGAAAGTTAAAGCAATGTATTACCTACTTCTATCAAATCACCATTCAAATATTAATGTAGCAAATAGTGCTCAACCATAATACAATGGTTTCTAATTATTAACAGTGAAGAATAAAGAAGATAGTTAAGTTTTAAGTGTAAATTTTAAGTTCTTCTAACTAGATCAATTCAAAACAATACAATGACTTATGTCAGAACAATATATATAACACAAATTCTTAGTTCACTAACCACCAGTCAGATGGATCTTCTATATATAAGACAATTTATGCAAGCATAGTTCAATTTAAGGTTTGAATGCTATTATATAAACAAATCTCATAAAGCTCCACAGACGGTTTACTTGAAACCAATGATAAACAAAGCTCAGACAAATGACCTAAGGATTAAGATCAATATACAACAACAATTTATCAAAAGACACCAAAAAGCAATACATACTTCAATTCACAACTCTTTTACAGTTCATCAGGCTCGCATTCAAGATCATGATATACATTACCTATGAACTAAAACGATTGAGTGACATACCTCTTAAGGGAGGAGTCAAATGTGCTGTATGAATCCGCTTGAGTTTTCCAGGCTATCCTAAACTTCGATCCTCAGAAACAAAGAAAAGAAATAATAGTTAACGATCATGTAAACACTTGTATCAAATGCATTAAGGTTAATCAGATCCTTTCTTAAACATATATTTCATATAGTTAACTCAGTAAATCTA
>NW_006238920.1:4873933-4912105 GCF_000375325.1 Capsella rubella | reverse complement strand
CTCAGTAAACCAACATTCTCCTCAGAACCTCTCCTAAACAACATATCAACATACCGAGAAAAGATACAAATCATGCAAATCCTCTATCATACCACTTCTAAACAACAGATCACAACTTAATGTTACAATACAACAGATAATTCCAATGCCATCTAATTATACCGTAACCTAAATATCACAAAAAGACAGATGATGTTTACACTCGAGTTTAAACAATAAATCAAACGATAAAAACCTTAATTCTGATAAGCTTTTACAATAACGAACTAGAGAGAACCAAATATCCAACGCTAGTTAATTGTGAATCAACAATAGCAAACTTTACAGACAGGGTGAATTCAACCAAAGAAGAAAGTGAACAAAATAAGAACAAGACTGAGAAGAGACTTGTACCTGACTAGGATGGACAAACACGGAGAAACTAGGAAGAGGAAAAGGCCGAGATCCAGAAGACGCGGAGGAGGGTGGACAAAGACGGAGGATGGACAAAGACGGTGGATTAAGAGACGGTGAGATCTCCCGGAGAAGAAAACGAATGAAGGATTTCGATAAGACGGTGGATTTCGAATGAAGGATTTCGATAAGCCCCTAAATCGATTGTGTTTGACAGAGAAAGAAGAAAGAACAGAGATCAAAAATCGTTCCCATGGTCGATGAAACTAGGGTTCGAACAAAAGAGGAAGAAACACGATTTGGGGATTTTTTCTTCTTTCGACAAAACACAAAATAATAAACCAAAGAAAAATCTTTATTTTTAACCCACTCCCACTGCGCCACGTGGCCTAAGATTCGGAGTCCAACGCTTGTTGGAGAAGAAGCGGATGGACCTTGCGTTTTCCCTGTTTGATTTTATTGGGCTTATTTAAATGCCCGAAGGCCCGATCGAATGCTGCGATAATGATGCCCTTAGATCTTTTAGTTTATCTTTAGTACTATTCTTAGATCTTTTAGTTTGTCATTTTTAGGTTACTTTTATGCATTAAAGTTTTGTAAACCAAACTTTCAACTGCTTGGCTTGACTTGATTAGTTATGCTATATCTTGATTGTTTACAATACATCCATTTGGATCGATAACCTCTTATGCTACATCGCATTGGGGAATTGAACTCCAAGAGCACATAAAAACCTTGGTTCACCTAGTGTTTCAGTTACTCCTCCAAATATAGGTAGTTTAAAGTCGCATGATCATCATGTTCTAGTACAAAACTTGTTACCGGCTGCATTAAGAGGGTTGTTACATAAGGGTCCTCGGATTGCAATAAATAGATTATGCAGTTACTTCAACAGGTTGTGTCAGCGCATCATTGACCCTGAGAAACTTATTACGATGGAGACAGAGTTTGTGGAAACAATGTGTCAACTAGAGCGCTTCTTCCCTCCATCCCTTTTTGATATCATGTTCCACCTTCCAATACATCTATCAAAAGAGGTACGTTTGGGAGGGCTTGTACACTTCCGCTGGATGTATCCCTTCGAAAGGTTTGATGTACTCATTTTCGTCAATATATGTATTTCCTGCAATGAGGTTCGAGTAATATTCGTTTCTTGACTGATTTATAGGTACATGAAAACACTTAAGGTTTTTGTTAAGAATCATGCAAGGCCAGAAGCATGTATGGCTGAGGGGTATTTAGCTGGAGAATGCGATGCATTTTGTTTAGAGTTCCTTAAAGATTCAGTACCAGTTCAAGAAATGGTTAATCGTAAAGATATTGAGTATGATAGAATTGTGGTAGAAGGTTGACCTCTGCAGAAGCGTATAGAGGTTACACTATCATATAAAGATAGAGATAATGCACATTGCTATGTGCTAATGAACATGGCATCTTTGGATCCTTTTGTCGAGTAAGAGGTTTCCCTTTATGTTTCATCAACTTATAATTATAAGGGCTATGCGGATCCTCGGACATATATGAAATGGAATAAAGATGGAGCAAGCTACTTATGGATGTAACCACATATTTCATCCTATAAATTGTTGTTTGATGGCCAATCAGGATGCATTTGTAAGAATTAAAAGCTAATGATGCTCGATGTGCTAGAAATGAAACTTTACTATGGAAAAACCATATTGAGCAGTTTGCACAATGGCTTAAAAGAAAGGTTTCCAGAAACAACTTGTCTTCTTGATTATTTTTTTATATACAGCTTGTTAGATTGACTGTTAGCTTGTAGCTTGATGACTGGTTAGCTTCTAGCTTGATGACTGGTTTTCTTGGCACAGATTGTTAGCTTCATGATCATGTTTTGCTTGATGACTGGTTTTCGTGATTATCATTTTAATACTTCAGCTTGATGATCATGTTCTGATCTTCCTGTGGCATATTCATTCAGACTCAACAAATAATCATTCTAAAGAGATAAGGTAGTTGGCATTTGGATCAAGAAATGTTGCTCTAGCACATAATGGATTTATCATTAATGGGCAACGATTTCATACGGATACGGTTAAGCGGAAGATACAAAACAGTGGAGTAACTTATGAAGCGTTTAGCATGTGTAGATCAAGTGCTCGACATATGAGACAAGTAGCTGATATGATTACATAATATGGAGTGATAAAGGAAATTGGGCCACTGTTTAGATGCAATTGGGCCAACACAGGGAATGGTCTAAAGGAAGAAGATGGCTTCACTCTTGTTACCTTCATATGAACCAAGCAGCCTTTTTGAAAGATCCATTCATTCTGCCTTCTCAAGCAAAACATGTTTTCTACTCTAGGGAAGATGATAATTCAAATTGATTTGTTGTTATGAGAGCACCACCAGGCTATCATGAGTTGGAAACATAATAGGATTTAGGTGGTGCACCGTTGTGATGCAAACATCAAAACCAGAATAAACCGGGAGCAAACCAGTCCACACACCAAACTGATTCACATGGAGCATTTTGGAGAATGCTTGCCTCGATGGAGTGCTGAACAAGCTCAAGGCCTAAGGTTAATTATTCACCATCAAATTAATCCTAAGAATACCAATGGTTCAGGAGGAATCATTTACCAAGCAACTGATTCAACGATGGTACATCCTGACGTACGAGCTGAAGTACTCCCGGACGGACCTGAAGTACTTGCTGACGAACCTGAAGTAGTACAAGACCAGATGAAGTTATTCAAAGAAGTTTTTCTTGTACCACGTAATGGTGTGTATGGACATTTGAATTGGAGCCTAGAAGATGTAAGTGCGGATGAGGCAATAATATAGTGTAGAAAATAAATGAGACACAAAGTTTGTTAACAAAGTCCAGATTTCGATTTCACTAGAACAAGAAAGCAAATACAACCAATTTGCAAACGCGTAAATCAAGAACACCCCTCTTGAACTACCGCTCTGAACTATAACATGAAACCTTAAGGATAAATCTCTATCCTTAACTAAACTTCCCCTTAGTCTAGATTTAACCAAGATAACCTAATCTTGGGCTAAACTCCCCGTGAGCCTAGACTTCAATATTCCAAGTCTTTGGAGCAACCTTCACACACACGTCACACCGACGAATAAAGAAGCTTGATCACACAAGCACCAAACCGCGAAACTAAGCCGCACACAAAACCAGAAGAAAGCTCTCAAAGATTATACTTTTTGCTTCTGCTCTCTTGCCTTCTCTAGGACGTGCCTATCACCTCTATATATAGCAAACATGATTCCCAAATCACATAAGAGAACTTTTCCAAATCTCATGAGGAAAAGCCTTTTTCCTTTTTGCTCTTTTCCTTTTCCTTGTCAAACTCCAATTCTCCCAAGCTTAGAATAGTTATTTTTCCTTTTCATTCATCCTTCAATCATGTCTTCTTAAGTCTTTTAGAACCCAAGCACGCACAAAACACATCAACATCCTGAATCACGTCCTGTATTAGTCAGCCACTGCATTAGACAAAAACCTTGCATCTACAGAAGACACTTTACTTCATTCAAGGCCCATATCACACAAGAGTTGGTGCACCTCATCTCAGATGATCTTAATGGAGCTTAAAATGGATGTTTCCTTAAATGGCTCATTCCAAATATTCCCATGGCGACCTGGAGAGTTTCCCTATCACTTAGAAGCTTCATTACACCCTCTAGGATGCACCACACCACATTTGATCAGGAGGATCAGTTCTAAGCTCTACTTACCTTATTTGGACCCGTTTGGCATCAACACACAACGACACCTTGCTTCTTTGTTTGTGTGCGTGTTTAAGGATCTTTCTACCATCAAGAAGCTCCCAAGACACTCAACATATCCCCCAAAACCGTCCAGATATAAGCCCAATCATATATCACCTCTATGGCCAAGGATTCCACCATAAAGACTCCAACGACTAGTTTTTAATCACATATTTTATTTCTTTGTTTAGATTTTAGAATGTTGTACTCAGCCCTATATAAGATGATCATTAATCACATTGTAAAGACACCCTTGATCATTTTTAAAGTAATAGCAAAGTTTCTTCTTGTCAAAGTTCAAGTCTTTGTCATTCTTCTTCTTTAGTTCTTTGTGAGTGAGTTACTTAGATCTTTAGAAACCTGCAGATTAAGTTTGTTGTGTGATTCAACAACCTTCATTCGTCCATTCATCGAGTGAGTCGATTATCCCACCGATTGAGCAAGTCAATCACTTGAACTATCCCCTGAACCACCCCTTGATTTACGAGAGAGTGCTTCTGGCCAGCTCGTGAATTCCACCTTCCGCAAGCTAAGCTTGGAATCTCTTGATCATCAAGTGATCTAAATTTAGAGTGATTCCAATCTTGTATCATCTGGTATCAGAGCTTCAAAAGTTCATATCCGAGGTTGTTTCTTTTCAACCTATATTTCTTTTTATTTTGCTTTCTTTTGTTAATTATTTTTATTTTATCAAAAAAACAAAAGTAAAATTTTTGTTTCTTGCTTTATTCTTCTAGATTCGCTTTAGTACCTTGTTTCAAAAAAAAAAATTATTATTTGCCTTAGTTTATTATTTATTTTTATTTATTAATAAAAAAAAACCATAAAAAATCATATATCTTTTATTTTAAAATTAATTTTCGTTATTTTATTTTTATAAAATCATAAAATAAAAATAAAAATTGTTTTTCCATTTTGTTATTTGAAATTTTCGAATTTATTTGAAGAAAAAAAAATTCCATATTTCTTTTTACCATTTATTTGTTATTTCCTTTTTTGTTTTATCTTTGCTTGATACGTTCTTAATCTTTTTCTCTTTCTTTTGTTTTGTGCAAGAGAATATTGAAAGATTGTAGTCATGAAAGACTATTCAAAAGAAAAAGCAAGTCACTATGAGTCTAGTCTCAATGGATTCGAACACGACGAACTAAGCCATAATTGGTCTGATGAAGAAGCTAACTACGATGCACCACCATGGCCTGGAGATGAATGCTCTAATTCTGAATTTGAGACTGAACCGGAGCCACCAGATCATTCCCTAGAGGCCACGGGCCACCAAGATTGGTACAACAAAGAGTACGATCAAGCGAGTGAAGCTGAACAATTCCATGGAGATGATTCATGGCGTGGAGATGATGTTACTCAAATCAGCAATGAAGAGGAGTCATGTTGTGAGGAGACTGATTCTCAGTTCAATCAAGAAAAAGAAGACCTACATCATGAGGAAGAAGAGAGACCATGGTGTGAGATACCTTACTCCGACCATGAGGAAGATTACCGAGGAGAAATTGAATCTCAATTCAGTTTAGAAGAATATGAATCAAGTCTTGGCGTTATAATTCAGAACTTGAAGAAGATTTTGATGACGAGCATGAAGCCGTAAGTGAGGCTGGAATAGATGATTCAGAAGGAGAGTTTGTCAAAGAAGATGAAGAAGTAAGCGAGGTTGTAAGAGATGAGTCTCTTTACATTAATTTTGCAGGCCATCACCAATGTCCAGAAGCATATTTGCGTTGGCAACAAGACATGGAAAATTGGTTATCATCTAATCAAATTCCAGAGGAGGAGAAGACGGTTTATGCGGAGGATACCTTAACAGAGGATGCGTTTAGGCGTTGGGAACAAGATGCATACATTCGTCTTGAATATGATGAACCAGAACCTTCTTGGGAAGAAATGAAGCAACTTCTGTATAAAGAGTTCGTGGAGGATGAAAGCGACATGCGTCAATACAATTTACGCATCTACACTAATCCCGAGCCAAGAAGATGGATCCTAGCAACTCCGAAGTCTACACCTAAGAGAGCTTTAATCCCCAGCCAAAGATGACGACTACAACTACTCTAAAAGAGAAGAGTGAGTCTAAGTCAGCAGCTAATAAAAGGAAAGATGAGACAAATTCAAACCCTCGAATTATTGCTACAAACCAGAATGCAAACTCATTGCGTGACTCACAAGGCAAAGGAACTCAAGGTAAGTCTTCTAATCTTTGTAAGTTAAAAGAAGTGATATGTTATAGGTATCATAAGAGAGGACATTTTGCTGCAAATTGTTCAACTAGAAAAGTAGGAAGGTTAAAAACTATAGAGTTTAAACCGAATGCTAGTCTAGCTACAACAAGTTTAAAAAATTCAAGTTCTTGTATGATACACTTGCTCTTGTCAAAGAATGTTGATTCAGGTCAGACTATGGAGCACAAGGATAAAGAAGTTGAAAGAATTATGAACATTGAGAAGCAACCATTAGAACTACTAGTAAGTGGAACTTATAAACTTATTCGATATTGGAATAATTCCACCATTCATTGTTCCTTTATCTTTTCTATTTTTAATAATTCAACTTCAAGTATAATGCACTTGATTTTATTTTCAAGTTTCGAGAAAGATACAGGAACCATAGAAGCATACAATGGCCATCAAGAAACTACATCCAAAAGGAGTTTAAATTTGGAGAAAACGGATAAACTAGCAAGGCGTGATAACATGCACCCATATTCAAAGCTTAGATCCTGTTTCTCAGCCACTAAAGAAGAAGAAGATATTGACTTCAACAATATCATGCTGAGAGAAGAACCACCTGATGCACTACGCAAAGCCAAGCTACAACAATACCAAGGTAAGACCCTAAACTCCAAAAATCGAATGAAAGCTAACTTGCTTTCTCTTGTTGCAGATTGTACAGTTTCGAGGTCGAAACTTTTTCAAGAGAGAGGGTATGATGCGGACATCAAAACCAGAATAAATCGGGAGCAAACCAGTCCACACACCAAACCGATTCACATGGAGCATTTTGGAGATTGCTTGCCTATATGGAGTGCTGAACAAGCTCAAGGCCTAGGGTTAATTATTCACCATCAAATTTACCCTAAGAAGACCAATGGTTCACGAGAACTGATTCAAGATGGTACATCCTGATGTACGAGCTGAAGTACTCCCGGACGGACCTGAAGTACTCGCTGACGAACCTGAAGTAGTACAAGACCAGATGAAGTTATTCAAAGAAGTTTTTCTTGTACCACGTAATGGTGTTTATGGACATTTGAATTGGAGACTAGAAGACACTTTACACCATTCAAGGCCCATATCACACAAGAGTTGGTGCACCTCATCTCACATGATCTTTATGGAGCTTAAAATGGATGTTTCCTTAAATGGCTCATTCCAAATATTCCCATGGCGACCTGGAGAGTTTCCATATCACTTAGAAGGTTCATTACACCCTCTAGGATGTACCACACCACAATTGATCAGGAGGATCAATTTTGAGCTCTACTTACCTTATTTGGACCCGTTTGGCATCAACACACAACGGCTCCTTGCTTCTTTGTTTGTGAGCGTGTTTAAGAATATTTCTACCATCAAGAAACTCCCAAGACACTCAACATATCTCCCAAAACCGTCCAGATATAATTCCAATCATATATCACCTCTATGGCCAAGGATTCCACCATAAAGACTCCAACGGCTAGTTTTTGATCACATATTTTATTTCTTTGTTTAGATTTTAGAATGTTGTACTCAGCCCTATATAAGCTGATCATTAGTCACATTGTAAAGACACCCTTGATCATTTTTAAAGTAATAGCAAAGTTTCTGCTTGTCAAAGTTCAAGTCTTTGTCATTCTTCTTCTTTAGTTCTTTGTGAGTGACTCACTTAGATCTTTAGAAACCTGCGGATTAAGTTTGTTGTGTGATTCAAAAACCTTCATTCGTCCATTGATCGAGTGAGTCGATTATCCCACTGATTGAGCGAGACAATCACTTGAACTATCCCCTGAATCACCCCTTGATTCACGAGAGAGTGCTTCTGGCCAGCTCGTGAATTCCACCTTCCGCAAGCTAAGCTTGGAATCTCTTGATCATCAAGTGATCTAAAGTTTGGAGTGATTCCAATCTTGTATCACTTTGCCTGTCCAAGAAGTCGATGATTTGGATGTTGAAGCTTTTGATGATGATAGTGTTTATGTTAGGGATGATTGTGAAGGGTTGTTAGTGGTAGATTGATAGGTATTTTTTTGGTTTTTGTAAACATTTAAATAATTACAGATTTTGTATTAATTTTAATTATAGTTTACAAATATTCGAAATAAAAATTATATTTTAAATAAAAAATCATTTTGTAATTATTTTGAATAAATTTTGGATAATTAAAAACTAACAGATAACATGAAACATCTTCTATCTTTGCAATAGATAAAATAAAATTAATAAGTTTTAAAAACATTTGTTTCACGTTATTATAAAGTTTAACAATTGCAGAGAAAACAACGCTATTGTTGTAAGCATAACTATAGCACAGACACAATCCGCTATCAAAAGTGTCGGATCTACGATAACGGGCGCTGTCAGAGCGGCTAAAGAAACGCTATTGTACACATATCATAACATTTAACGGCCGCTATTAATACCCTAATTTCCTGTAGTGAGTCTAGGGGAGGGGAGAGTACTAATGGTTGTTAAAATAGTTTATGATGGTTATGGTATTTGTACAGGAAAGAGTCTAGAAGGTTCTTCGCATTGATAAAATCGATGATACCCAGCTATGAGGGCTTAATAGAGGATTTTGTGGAATTTGGTTTGAATTTGGGATGTTTCGAATGACTACGGAGAAGTACATGGTGGGTCAATTAGATTGTGTTTCTAAAAGCATGTGAATTTATAGTTTGATGATCAAGACAATGTTCTAAAACAAAAAGTTGAATTTCCGCCTTTTCAAACTTCTTTCACATGTTAAGTTTCTATTTTGCTTGAGTGCAAGCAATTGCTAAGTTTGGGGGAGTTGATATATCATGGTTTTCTAGAGTCATTTCAGGATTATGAGTGTGGCATGGACTTGAGCAATTTGGAGCTTTTTGGAGCATATGAAGAAACTGGACTGAATAAACGAGATTTGGAGAGCATATTTGGTGTGAGTGACTATCGATACAACACATGATGTCAATCAATGCCAATATTTGATGGCAATTGAATTTCACGTCTTTTCAAAGTAACAAAGAATTGCGGATTTTTCCGAGAAGTTTTCCTTATATGCAATTAAGTCCCAAATCGTGTTTAAAGCATAACATATTGAGTTTTTAGGGTTTTCTGAGAACTTAAGTTTTATTTGGAGAGAGAGATTTGAGAGAGCTGGGAGAGAAGAATCAAAACCTCCTTCAGAGAAGATTTAGAACTCTTTTACTTTTTATATTACTTTCTTTGATGCAATCTATTTTATTCATGATGTATGTTTCATTCACCATGTTTCAGTCGATTCCTTTTTAGGTTTACGGTTTAAAAGTATTTCACGAATTGTTAGGTTGTTAATTAGATTGTTAGGATTGAAGGTAACTTTGAGCATATATGCCAAAGAGAGAAGGAGATAATGGGTTCTTTACAGTGAATCAGAGCTGATCTTTTTGATAATGGGTGTTTTACAATGAATTGTTAGCTGAGCTTTTATAGGCTCAATACACAACGGTCCTAAAGTCTAAAAAAAGAAAAGCAATCGCAAAACATAAAAATATGGCCGCTCGAGCTTTGTTGACTAAATCGACCAAAATAAGGAAACTCTCTTCTCTTGTATCTTGAAAGCTTGGAGAGGAATGTGCGACTTTTTGGAACATTTTGAGATGTCTTTAGAGTCTTTAATATGCAGCAGCTTTGGTAGAAATAGATCTGTTGATGTTTAAACACTCCTAGTGTGAATGAGCCTAGAAAAGGAAAGTAGGAGTGGAAGAGGATTCGCCTAAATCTTTGGATGCTGGTGTATGGTGAGGCATCTCAGAGAATCTCCGAATGATATAGAAGTTCTCCGGGTCGCCAAACATAAGTCTCCAAGGAACCCAGTAAAAAAAGTTTCGTTTTTGACAACATATGGCCCTCGGGTAAGGCCAAATGAGTAAGTCATAATCCAACTCGAACGAGGGTGTGAATTTGCTCGATCATTATGCTCCATATGGTTGATTTGGTGGTGAATAATGAAGCCGAGAACGAGTGGATTCTCCAAACTGCTGCTCAACTCGCCAATGAACATATCCGAGGAGGCTCTCATAGCCATCTCTCAAAATACCTCGATGGGGGTTGTATGGATATATAGATTGGCTGATGGTTCCAAACGCTTGCTTGTGGTATGGTGGAAAGAGGTATTCGTGAACGATCTTGATTTCTGGTCGTCCGTCTTCAATTTTGGCTCGATAAATCTTCATAAAATGTGCTCTTTGTGAGTGAATACTCAGCCTTGATCGAGAAAAGTCTTCATTTGGTCGATCAAAGTTTATTTGGCATTATCCGTGTGGTATGTTATGCACGTTGGATGACATGACTCATTTTTATCCGATTCCGTTTCTATGAATCTTCAAAATATATATTTGAAACAGTTAGATGCGCCGAAAGTTCTCGATAAATCCCTCTTAAATCTCTTGGTATAAAAAGCGGTCATTTGCCCTTTAAAAACTGTCAAAATTTTTAATATTTTTCAAGAACATTTCAACGGATGTTTTCTACTCAAAATATTTCGAAGGATATCTGATTACTGTTTTTCATATATTTTTCCAAAAAAATTCAGAAATTTTTCGCAAAACTATCAAAAATATTTATGGGATTTTTTCTCAAAAAATTTCGTCAAAAATTGACTTATTTTCTTGTAGTGTTTGTTTGAGCTACTGGAGGTCAAGGTACGATCGCCGATTTAGTTGAACCCGAGGTTAATATATGAGATTACAGCAGTATCTTCTAATCAACTGTTTATAAAACTTTCAATTTCTAAAGTGGAAGAAGGAGAGAGAGAGACAAATAGATATTGAGGCTTGCAGGGGTTGGGAATATAAATTCCAGCCTCAGGAGACTACAAACGACGTCTAACTTGTTTTTTTTTTATCTACTGTACGCATGTCATGTCATAAAAGGGCAGACACGTGTTATCTCAAAAACATCTGAAAATGGTGACATGGTATTCGTTGGATAGTGTCCCTTCTTCGGTATTATTACACACAAAAGGGAATAAACATCAAACGTTACACTCACACGAATTTCTTGGACAAACTGTTGTTGTCTTCTTTAGTTATTTTATTTTCGATATAAACATTAATTTCACTTAAAAAAGAACTTGGTTTTAGATCCATTAGCTCATTTGATCAGCCAAGGGGACATAAGATAAGTTAAGAACATCATTTCTTGTGTCGCAAACAAGACAGTTTAACCTGTCTTAAATTTTGTGCCTGTTAGTTCCGAACTTGAGTATGTAACGTTTATGGCTAGCCTAGATCTCGTTCTAGACGTTCGTTAGCTTGTGACAACAATGTCCCGAGAGAGTTACGTTGTTGTAATAACCTATCTTTTGTAGTTTACTAATTATTAACTTACTATATATAAAGGTTACATGTGATCATTAAATAAGTACGTACGTCGGGAGAAAATAAAACTTGTCGAGGTGATTACAAGTTAAACTCGACATTGTTAAAGTACAGGCTTCGGAGAGACCCTTTGGGTTAATCCTCTTTTATGAAGGACTAAAATAAAATAAAAAGTAGCTCAAAAGAGAGAAGTATTTTCTAAATTACTAAGAATTTTCGAAAAGTAGTGAATTCCATTTTTGTGTTAAGAAATTTTCTCTTCAATACTTTTGATTATTTTTTTTTAAATCTAGCCTCATTGACGCCTTAATCATAGGTTTGCAATTATGTGCAATTTTATGTTGATTTGCACGAGTTTAGGAAAAATTTCAAGCCAACGTAAGAAGGCATCATGCATGTTAGAAACTAGTAACACTTGTTGTAAGGTACAATTTAAACAAGTGATTCTTCAATTCATCATCAGCTCTTTTCTCTTCCAATCTAGACGCCACCTAGAGATCGATCATAAAGTGGAAAATATATATATTAATCCAAAAGCTTGAATTATAGAGAATATAAACATTCCAAAAGATGAAAGAGGAGAATATTAACGAACCGTAATCTCTTGTTGTCTTGCATTTGAAGCATTCTGCCCTACTTGCGTAGTTGTGAACCCCACAGCCGACCCGGGGACAAACCCAATCGCCAGTTTTCCACCCGGGAGGACCAGCCGCGGCGTCATTCCCGTAAGCAACCATTTGAGCTCCATAGTACTGTTCCGTATACTCGACTTTGATCATTCCACATCGGTAACAACTTGTGCGGCTCGCGTAATTGTGGCTTCCACAATTCAATGCACCACAATACCAATCACCAGCCAAAACCTCAGTCCTATTGTACAAGTATGTCGACACATCTACCCCACCAAACTTGGGGTATCCACATTTTTGGCATGACTCTCGTTTTTTGAAGTTTGGGTGTTGGCACGCCCCGCATAGCCAGTCTCCTCCACTCCAACTCATCTTTATCTTTATGTGTATGTATATCTCTAAAACACCTGAAAACGTTTACTAGTAGTTTTTAGCAAACTTACTCAAAATAACCTATGAAGGGATGAGGTTGAGTAAAAGGTGGAAATGTGATCAAACCTGAGAAGACACAAAAGACTAGTAAGCCAAATGAAGCGGTGAACTTGGTAGTTTGAGGAACATGGCCTTTTATAAGCATTAACAAGAGAATGTTAATTTAGATAGATGCTGATTCTTTCAACTTTCTTTGCAACATGAGGATATAGTAAATCAAATAAACTATAACAAAGAAATTAAAATGCGAACTAGTGTGGTGGCAAGAATTTGGAACAAGCGCATAACTTTTAAATGGTGTGAAATTTTTAGTCTTATTGGGTTTGTGACACTGACACCATGTGTTTATTTTATTACCTTGTGATGGTTTTATTGCAAAATCTTTGTAAGAGAGTTTAACTACGTTCAAACATTATGGTGAAGTAGACATCCAATATTAACGTAAAAGTTGAAACTGTTTCATTTGAAGGAGAAAATAGTTGAAACTGTCTTCGAAGACTATAAAAGTGATTCTCAATTGCATTATTGTGGGTAAAAGAGAAGAGGATGATGAATGGTATTATTCTCTTCTGTTGCCCCCCAATAACCATTTGTTCCAATTCTGCCCTTCATGGTCGTTCATACCAATTGCTTCTCTATGGATTTCGAAATCTTTCATATTATCCGTTTCGTTTTTGTTATCCTGTAATGGAATGAAAAGTGTACACTGTCCCTATAACTAGTTAATATACATTGGAAAATGTCAAAACCAATCACCCAATCAAAAGTAGACATATGTTAGTTGAAAGGCAAATCTAATGAACCAAAGACAAATCAGATATTTCGTTTAAAACTTATTTTATACAATAAGAAGAACTTGATAAACTTTAATATTAAACATGTAATTAAACATGTGTGACCGGAAAGCTAATCAAACAAAATTTGATTAGCTTCGCTACCTTATGTACGATGTTCTTGCTTATTCTTTGTTTTCATCCTCCTACTCTTTTGAAGTTTTATTCGACCATAGCCTTCATTTCTTCTAGATCTTTTAAATAATATTTTATGGAGTAATAAAGTTAACATTATGAAAATAATCGTACTCAATTTGAGATGGTTATCAAACAATCATTTTCCTAAATAATATTTTTATAATGCACTTCCTTTTTCATAAAGAAGCGATAATCTATTGGTTCACTTATTAAAAAAATAAAAATATAATGATTTAATTGATGGTTGAGAAACGGTGGATGTGTCATCAGTGAAGGTGCTCTTAGAAGTTAAATTTTGTTTCGGAGTAACTATTGTTTTAGTTTTAATGTATATGTTCATTAAGAAATCTTGTTTGATCTCTTTACTTAACCAATTTTGTTTAAAAATAATATATTAATGAATGTTCTAAATATGTAAAACTTTAATTATTTTCTTAATGTATGTGAAATGACTTTATTAATATAACTTTAAAATACATATCATTTGAATCCGAGGGAATACAACGACATGAAGAAAAAATTGGAACTTCAATATTGTGTAAATATATTTTGGTTTAATATATAGTGGTTCTTTATGTGTCTTGTTTTAAAGCAAATACTCAGAAATGAGTAGAAATTGGTGATTTTAATATCATATTGTGTGTGAAAATAAAGTTAATAATTTAATGTATTTTTTTATTTCTATATATATTACAGTTTATCATTTACTGCTAATTACATGTGCATTTTACATTGGCGGAAGGCAAATAATACTACATGATGATTATTATTTTTCGAAATGTTAAAATTTTTAATAAAAAGAAAACACTTGAAATTTTACCATAAGATGAGGTAAAAATAATATTTGGTTAACTAGTAACTAGATATAAATTGGCAATTTAAAAAATAGAAAATATATATACTAAACTAGATGAAACTCCCCCGGGTATGCTCTCTTCTAGCTAATGTCTCAAAGGGCCATATGGGGCAGCCATAACGCGGACAATATTAAAGTGTTACAAAAACTATATACAACTAAATTCACTTAGAATTTATTCTTTATTATAATGCCAATTTATTCTTTTCTAACACTTTTATTCTTTTTTTTTTCTTCAATAATTCAAAAGTGATCATACCCAAGATTCACCAAGGCATACATGTCTACGTTCATTTCTTCCTTCCCCCTATATGAATTGGTTCAAATTAAGTTTATATAACTTTTACCAAACACGATTTTTTTCTACGTTATCCTAAATTGTCCGATTTTGAATTCTTGTTGTCGGCTACTTCAATATTTACAGGACATTCTGAAATCGGAAAGATTAAGCATTAATCAGTTTGACGTATAATCTACTTATTATTCTCTACATGCCATAATTGTGTACATGCATGCATGGCTATTTCGATAGTACCAAAAACTTAAAATAAAATGATTTTTTTTTTTGTTAAAGAACTTTACATAAAATGATTAAAATATCTTACGTATATTTGAAGCCAAATCTCTTAGTAAATTTTGGTTCATCGATCTCATCTTGTTCTTACAAAAATTGACTACTCTTGACAATCCCAGCAATATTTTGTTATATGTACCAATAAAAAATCACTATAATATTTATTATTTACTTATAATTATTATTTAAGCTTTCTGTTTAACATAATTATTATTGAGTCATATGGTCAAATGAATAGAACTAAATTTATAATTAACAATTTAACAGAATAACCAAGTATTCCATATTTTTTTTCAGCCTGCAGATTGGACTTTCTTTTAAATTTAAAGGTTGGTTACAAAATAAAGAACAATATATTTGATAAAATGACCAAAATGTCTTTGAATATCATGAAATATCTCATCTTGTTTATCCTCTCACCTTCTTCTTCTTCTTCTTCTTCTTTTTTCTTTTTTAAAAATTTTAGTCTCCTCTTAGTATATTGTTTTAATTGTTTCTCTCTATTTTAGTGAATAACATGTTATATGTAAAATACCACATTTTATGGAAATTGAGTTACAACTTCCAGTTAAATAGTAACATCAATGGCTAAAGAATAGCCAAAAAAAATAATCAAATTTTTTAATAGGATGACGAAATTGAAACACTATTTACTACGAAAATATCAGTAAAAAAAAGACAGCTTAAAGAAGTTCAAAAAGAACATGAAAAATAAAGAGAAAGCACATATTCATTGGATCTAATTTCATTATAATAATTATAATAATTAGCTCTAAAAATTCGATTACTACACTCTGTGTCGTCGCAATAGTCAAATCAACTAAAAAAAAAAACAATTCTTTACACCACTTTTTCAAATTAGATCATAGTAGTAATATTGTAACCAAGAAAGGTTACTTTTAGTAGTAGGGAATGTTGTAACTAAAGCAAATTGGGTTGCGGCGAGATGACGCTGTGTGTGTGTTTTTTCACTGAGTTGTTGTTGTTTACTTGATGTTTGCTGCGTCAACATTTCACTATGTTTCTTGGAAAAGAAGCAACCTTACATTTTTATATACTAAATTGACAATCTTGAGATGACTAACCAAGTAGAATCCTTAACCCATGAGTGTGGCCCACGTACAACAATGATTTGATTCTTGTAAGTTTATATTATAGTTTGTGATGTATATTTTAACTAAGGAGATATTAAATAACGAGAGTGCTGATATAAGTTGGAAAAAAAGAAAATTCTATGTTGGTTAATAGGTTTTTGTATGAATTCCAAGAAAAAAATAGGGAAAAGGGTTTGCTAAAATTAATATCTATTTAATTTTAAATATTATTCACTTGAAAATTCAAAAAAATATCATGTGTTATTAAATTATTGATTATATTTTCTCAAAATAATGTTTTATTTGTTCTTTAATTTTTAAATACTAATTAAAATCACGTGTTTTCATTTTAAGGATGTGATTATTGCAGAATTTCCAAATCTATAATACCTTTCAAGTGGACTTGAAGATGAAAAATCTAATGATTTAATTTCGCACATAAAACATGTTATTTCAAAGTCTACTGAGAGTAGATACCATTACACCAAGATCGAGTTTTGTTCTCTAGAAACATAAAAAGTTGGCTGATAGATCTGCCTATTATGAAAAAAATAAAAGAAAATTTTCAAATCATATTAAAATTTAATTAATGAACTAACAAAATAGTTGGCTAATACCTTAAGTGGATGTAAAGATGAAAAATCTAATGATTCAATTTTGTACATAAAACATGTTATTTCAAAAGCTACTGAAAGTAGATACCATTACACCAGAGATCAAGTTTTGCTCCCTAAGAACATAACAAATTGGCTAATATATCAACATATTATGAAAACAACATGAGAAAACTTTCGAATCGTATTAAAAATTTTAAATCAATGAACTAATAAATACTGCTAACCAAGAAAAAATACTGTATATTGTTTAAAGTTTTGGTCTTGTAACGTTTTTAAGTTTCATACAAATTAAGCTTACTCAAAATCAATATACAGAAGAAACTAATAAAAGTTCTAAGAGAAAAGGAAAGATTCTAGCGTGTTGACACCGAGGGGGATTCGATAAGAAAGAATCAAAATCAGTACACAAGATGTGTCACAAAATGGCATATATGCCTAGATGGACTGACTATTACATCAATCTTCTTAACAAGTGTATTCCATTGGTCGTAACTTTTGCATTGTTCGATTTTATTTTTGGGGTTTTATTTTGTATAGACATGGAAAAATATATAAATCGACATCCTTGGCACTTGTGGCATAAGGTATAATATAACTGTTTTTCTTTTTCTTTGATATCTAGCTTATATGAATATTCCATCTCTATGCCACGTTACGTCTATTGAATATTCATTTTAAAATAAATTTATATAAAATGTGACTATTTATGTTATCCATAAAAAATGTTATTTCGTAAAACTTAAAAGTTGTATCATTGTCCGTGCCGGTCTTTAGAGCATTTCCAATAATAAACCTTTAAGAAAAATTCATTACAATAATTTATTAACAAATATTTATTAAATAAAAATTAAGAATTTGTTTAGGGTTCATCAATTTTTTGTTTCTCCGTTTATGAACCTCAATAGGGGTTCCTCAAAATAAATAAATTTTGTTTTTTGATAATTAATTCCAGTCCTGAAATTTGCCTCTTGTATCTTTAGCCAACCATTAACAATTTGAAACTAACCATTAACAATTGTTTAATTTTGGCCATTTTAATACTAAGAACAGAGACATGTATGGATCAAAATCTTAACAGATATAATAGTGACATTTATGGATAGTGTACCCTGAGACCACGAGGCTTTGTGATACAAGACTCGGTGGTGAACTTGTATTAGGATAGATATGATGGTTTCACAAGATGGCGGTCGCTTCTCTCTTGTGAAGGAAAGGTGGTCGTTGATGTAGATCTGACACGATGGCGGTCGTTTCTCTTGTGTGGGATCGGATGAAGGGGAAGTGTTGGCGGATTGAAGTACACCACAGAGATGTGATTGGTCTCCGATACAGTACACGATCTTAGCCTTGTGGAATCATACACACAAGACGGAGAACATTATTCTCTTAAGGACACTTAAAGAGAAGAAGTGAAGAAAGTTCAGTTCTTTATTGATAATCAAGGGTGAAAAACTCGTACAACTGATGTAGGGGGACTTTACAAGAGTCCTTCAGCTAGCTGTAAGACCGAAATAAATGTAAAAATGCAACAAAGAAAACAAACAAAGCTACAAACACAAATCCATTGTTTTTAAAAAGAAAATAAGTAAAATACTAAAGCAATTTAAAACCTCGTAATGAGCACGTCTTCTAGCCGTTGCTAGGGCTTAATGGACCTGCACATATCAAAAATATTAAATAGAACTTATGTGGATGCGATCTAGGCCCAATAGCTGTTCTCTGAACTACGTTTTGTACTACTTCAGGAGTCTTGTCAGGGCCTGTTTGTTTGTTGGTTTCTTGAAGTAGATGGCTTCTTGGAGTTTCTCTTGGGTAGATTGATTAGTCTCTTGAAGCTCTTCCAAGTTCTTGATTTCTTGTTCTTGATCTTCACTCTCTCGATCACTCTCAAAGGTGAAGCTTGTTTTGCTCGTCTCTTGTAACTCCATTGTCTTCTCTTGGATTCTAGAGGTTTCTTGACCTGTCAAAGGAGAATTCATACTTGGGGAATGGTATGTTGAAGACTCATTTGGGTTAATGCTTCAGCAAGCTCTTCCGCAGCGATGGGATCATATCCGTCGTGATGGAGTAAAGGTGGTACAGACCAGTTGACGTAGTTCTGCTCTAGTGAGCTCACAATGTCTTGTACAGCTAAGTTGAACCTCTTTCTAAGTTGTTTAGACTTTGAATGAGTCATGAGACCTTCTGAGACGATTGGTACATGGTGTGGTATAGGATCTGGTACCTGATCTAGGTCAGCGGGTTGGACAGGATAATCGATGTCTGCATCATTCCCTCCCTCTTCAAAAGGTATTGCCCTCAAAACTGAATCTCCTGGATCATAAGCAGACAAGTCAGCATCATTAAAAGTATGAGAAATCTTTACCTCATTAGGTAGCTCCAAACGGTAAGCATTGTCATGATCTTCTCGAGGATCCTAAATGGACCGTCACCTCTTGGTGATAGCTTGGATGCTCTTTGTGTTGGAAACCTCTCAGGCCTCAAATGTAACCAGACCTAATCTCCAGGTTCAAATAACACTTCCTTTCTTCCTCGATCAGCTTTGCGTTTGTTGTCGACGGCTTTCTTCTCTAAGTTGCCTTTGGCTTTTTCATGCAACTTCTTGATCATTTCTCCTCGTCTTAACCCATCTTGAAAAGCCTGTGCTATCTAAGGTAAAGGTACTAAATCTATGGGAGATAAAGGGTTAATTCCATAGACTATCTCGAAGGGAGATAGTTTTGTAGCCGAGTGAACGTCGCGATTATAAGGAAACTCAATAAAAGGAATGCAGTCAAGCCATGTAGCCATATTCCTACCAAGAGTGGCTCTAAGTAAAGTTGAGAGAGTTCGGTTTACCACTTCGGTTTGTCCATCCGTTTGAGGATGACAAGTTGTAGAGAATAGAAGTTTGGTACCTAACTTCCTCCAAAGTGTCTTCCAAAAGTAACTCAAGAACTTGGTGTCACGATCAGAGACTATGGTCCTCGGAATCCAATGGAGGCGCACCACTTCCTTGAAGAACAAATCCGCGGTTTGGGTAGCGTCATTGGTCTTGTCACACGGGATGAAGTGTATCATCTTGGAGAACCGGTCCACGACGACAAAGATTGAATCTTAGTGTCTAATCTTAGGCAATCCTAAGACAAAGTCCATAGAAATATCTACCCAAGGGGCGTTAGGAATAGGTAATGGTAAATATAGACCATGAGGATGTAACTTGGGTTTTTGCCTTGTGGCAAACAATGCATCGAGAACAAAATCTCTCCACGTCCTTCTTGAGATGGGGCCAAAAGAAATGATCCATGACCATGGCCAAGGTTTTGTCAACACCAAAGTGACCCATCAACCCTCCACCATGTGCTTCGGTGAGTATCAACTCTCGCATTGAACCTTGAGAGATGCACAACCGTTTGTCTTTGAACAAGAACCCATCTTGCAAGTAAAATGCTTGATAAGCTCATTTGCCATGCTCTTTGTAGCACTCTCCTAATTCTGGATCGTCCTTGTACAACTCCTTGATGTGCTCAAAACCCATTACTTTAGCCTCCATTGTAGCTATAAGGGCATGTCTCCTCGACAACGCATCAGCTACCACGTTCTCCTTTCCCTTCTTATACTTGATCACACATGGGAACGTCTTAATGAACTCCAACCACTTTGCATGTCTCCTCTTAAGTGAAGTCTGGTGCTTCAGAATTTCATGGTCGGTGTGAATGATGATTTCCTTGGACAACAAGTAATGTTGCCATGTCTCAAGTGCTCGTACTAGGGCATAAAGCTCTTTGTCGTAGGTCGGGTAGTTCAATGCTGCTCTACTTAGTTTTTCACTGAAAAATGCTACTGGTCTTTTCCTCTGATGTAGTACAGCTCCAACTCCCAAACCTGATGCATCACACTCCACTTTAAACATAACTTCAAAATCTGGAAGTGCTAACACGGGTGCTTGTGTGAGCCTCTCCAATGACTGTTCTTGATCTTCTCTCCATGAGAATGATACATTTTTTCTTGATGACAGCAGTCATTGGTGCAGCCACTGTGCTTAAGTCTCTGATAAACCTCCTGTAGAAACTTGCTGGTCCATGAAAACTGCGGACATGTCCAATGGATGTTGGAGTAGGCCATTCATGGATCGCCTTGATCTTTTCTTCATCTACCTGTAGGCCATTTTTACTCACTACAAAATTTAGGAACACACACTTGTCAGTACAAAATGAGTACTTCTTTAGGTTAGCATAAAGGCCTTCCTTCCAAAGCGTTTTCAGAATTAACTCTAAATGCTTAGTGTGATCGGAATAACATTTACTGTAATAAGTATGTCATCAAAGTAGACAACAGCAAATTTACCGATAAATGACCTTAGAACCTGATTCCTCAATCGCATGAAGGTGCTTGGTGCGTTGGTTAGCCCGAATGGCATGACAAGCCACTCATAGAGACCTTGCTTGGTCTTGAAGGCGGTCTTCTACTTGTCGTCTTCTCTCATTCAGACTTGGTGATAGCCGCTACGCAAGTCAATTTTGGAGAAGATGATTGCACCACTTAGCTCGTCCAACATGTCGTCTAGCCTTACAATAGGAAGTCGGTACTTGATGGTGATATTGTTCATTGCTTTACAGTCCACACACATCCTCCACGTACCATCCTTCTTTGGTACCAAAAGAACCGGTACAACACACAGGCCGAGGATCTTTATAATGTTCCCTTTGTCCATCAACTCGCGCACTTGCTTTTCTAGCTCCTTAGACTCCTCCAGATCTATTCGGTAAGCTGATTTGTTAGGTAGAGCAGAACCTGGTACAAGATCGATCTGATGTCCGATACCACGAGTAGGGGGTAGTCCTGGTGGAATCTCCTCTGGAAAAACGTTGGTGTACTGATCTAGTACAGCTCGTACGTCAGCAGGTAGTTCAAGTTCACCTAAACTTGTACTTAGACATTCTTTGAAAACCATTAGTAGCACGGTGCCATGTGCACTCATGGTTTTACAAATTTGACTAGAACTTAAGTAAAGGCTAGAAGTTCTTACCTCGACCTCTTTGTTAATGTGTTTTTGCAACTCATGAACTTCTGATGGACTTAGAGGGGCAAGGTTAAACTTACGGTCATTGTGGGTGAAAGAGTAGTGATTTGTAAGACCATCATGATTGGTAGCTCGGTCGAACTGCCATGGTCTTCCAAGGAGAAGATGTCTGGCTCTCATTGAAACTACATCACAAATAACTTGGTCTTGGTACTTCCCAATGCTGAATGATACAGTGACTTGTTCAGCAATCTTCAGCTCAACATCATCGTTCAGTCACCTAAGTTTCTATGGTCTCGGATGCTTTCTCTTTTGAAAACCTAACCTGTCTACCATATACTTGCTAGCAACATTAGTGCAAGAACCTCCATCAATAACCAAATTACATACCTTGTTATTGATTGTGCACCGAGTGTGAAAGATATTTTCTCTTTGAACTTTCTCCTCGGGATCGACATACACGCTCAGCATACGTCGGATCACAAGGAATTCTCCTACATCAGGATACTCCACACCTTCATCTGGATCATTCAGGTTCTCATCTTGCTTCATCTTGAGATTCGTAGTCCCCACTAGGAGTGAGGATCATCACTCGTTGGTTTAGACACTCTCTCGCCATGTGTTCCTTACCTTGACATTTAAAACAAGTAATGTCACGGGTACGAGACTGACTAGTGCTAGGAAACTTACTTCGTTCAGGCTTGGTGATCTTAGGCGCTTCACTAGGCTTATTCTTGAATCGAGAATCGTTGTCTATAGCCTTGCCTTTGTCCATGCCTTGGTTGTTACTTGCATTCCAAGCTGTACTACTTCTGGTACGATTGCTGAGAGACATCTTACGCTTGATTTGTTGCTCCACTTGTACAGCCTTGTGAAGTAGTTCATGTAGGCTGCTATAGTTGGACATCTCCACTTTTCGGGCTATACGCTCTTGCAACCCGTCAATGAATTGAGCCATCAATGACTCGCTAGATTCTTCTAACTCCAAGGAGTTCATGAGCTTCTCAAACTCCTCAAACTACTCGTCCACGGTCATTGTTCCCTGAGGCAATTTTCTAAAACGCTTTTGTAAGTCTCGATGATAGTGATCAGGAACATACCTCAACCTCAAGAGGTACTTCATGTCTCCCCAATTGTTGATGGGAGCAAATCTTTGTCTCCTCCTCTCGGCCACTGTCCTATCCCACCAAGATAAGGCGTTGTCGGTGAGTTGTGCATGATTACTAGAGTATTTAACCCGATAACTTAACCAAAGTAAAGTATATGCGGGATCGATCACAAGGAGCAATGGTACACTAAAAACTTGCGAGACTCGTGTTTAGCTAAAGCGGAAAAGATTTGTTGTTTGGTTATTCAGTTTGTAAATAAAAGTGCAAAAAGAAACTGTGATTAAACTTATAAATTAAAGATATTGCACATCAGGGTATTTTCAGAGAATCAATGAATAACAAATAAAAGCAATAAGGAATTCAAACATAAATAATCGTTCTTAAACATGAACAGAAGTTTAGACCAATTCTCTCTCAAGACATTAATCCCTAAATTCAACTATTCAATTACTAAACTCTCATTTGTAATTTCCTAGCCAAATTTGCATTATCAAATGGCTGCGTGTTCTCCCATTTTGAGTGTCTAAAAAGTATCATGTAGTTAGACAAAAACAACAAATAACGTACCACATAAATCAAAAATGAAAAACTTTAGAAACGAGAAACTAACAATCGCTGATACATTTGCTCAGTCAGACAAGAAAATGAAAACTATTATTTTTAAATAAGCTTTAAGATACTTAAAAAATACTAGTTGACACAAAAATTTTAAAACAAAATAATTTTTTTTTTTTTTGACGAAAACTTTGAACTAGTATAGAAACTAAATCAAAGACAGAAGCAGACGATTTAAGGAAATAATAGTGACAATTTTTTTTATTTTATTTTAAAGACAAATAAAACTAAACAGCCTATAGAAACAATACTGCAGCAAACTAGGGTTCTTATTTTATTTTTTTTTATTTTTTTGAAAATTAAATAAAACAAAACTAGAAATCAAAACTATCGAAAGATGATGAAAAAGGTAAACCTGGAAGGGGAAGAGTGTGAACTGCTCTCTGATACCAGATGATACAAGACTCAGTGGTGAGCTTGTATTAGGATAGATATAATGGCTTCACAAGATGGCGGTCGCTTCTCTCTTGTGAAGGAAAGATGGTCGTTGATATGTAGATCTGATACGATGGCGGTCGCTTCTCTCGTGTGGGATCGAATGAAAGGGAAGTGCTGGCGGATTGAAGTACACAACAGAGATGTGATTGGTCTCTGATACAGTACACGATCTTAGCCTTTTGGAATCACACACACAAAATGAAGAACAAACTTATCTTCTTAAGGACACTTAAAAGAAGAATTGAAGAAAGTTCGGTTCTATATTGATAATCAAGGGGACTTTATAAGAGTCTCTCAAGTAGCCCTAAGGTCGAAATAAATATAAAATGCAACAAAGGAAACAAATAAAACTACAAACACAAATCCATTGTTTTTGGAAAGAAAATAAGTAAAATACTAAAGAAATTTGAAGCCTCGTGATGAGCACGTCTTCTAGCCGTTGTTGGGGCTTAATGGACTTGCAAATATCGAAAATATTCAATAGAACTTACGTGGATGCGATCTAGGCCCAATAGTTGTTCTCTGAACTACGTCTTGTACTACTTCAGGATTCTTGTCAGGTGCCCGTTTGTTTGTTGGTTTCTTGAAGTAGACGGCTTCTTGGAGTTTCTCTTGGATAGCTTGATCAGTCTCTTGATGCTCTTCCAAGTCCTCGATGTCTTGTTCTTGATCTTCACTCTCTCGATCACTCTCAAAGGTGAAGCTTGTCTTGCTCGTCTCTTGTAACTTCATTGTCTTCCCTTGGATTCTAGAAGTTTCTTGACCTATTAAACGAGAATTCATACCTGGGGAAATGGTATGTTCAAGACTTATTTGGGTGAATGATTTAGCAAGCTCTTCCGCAGCGATGGGATCATATCCATCGTGATGGAGTAAAGGTGGTACATACCAGTTGACGTAGTTCAGCTCTTGTACAACTAAGTTGAACCTCTTTTTAAGTTGTTTAGACTTTGAACGAGTAATGGGACCTTATGGGATGACTGGTAGATGGTGTTGTACAGGGTGTGGTACAAGATCTGGTACCTGATCTAGTTCAGCGGGTTGGACATGATAATCGATGTCCGCATTACTTTGTGTAATCGCTTGCTCACAATAACCATTAGGAAGAAGACGGTGATAAAGTTTGTTAAGATATTTTCTCATTAGTTGTAAAATGTTAATTGTACAACGTATTTATACTGTAGCTATACAAAATTATATACGGTTTAACTTAACCAAATACTAAATCAAGACTATATATCTGATATGCCCCCTCAAGATGAGCATCCGAAAATGTTAAGTAAATTCATCTTGGACTTAAGATGCTCAAATTGATAAGGAAATAATGGTTTAGTCATGATATCTGCCACTTGATCTTCAGTGCGAACATGAAGAAGCTTCAAATAACCATTATCCAATCTCTCTCGGAAAGTATGGCAATCGATTTCAATATGTTTTGTTCTTTCATGGAACACTGGATTGATCGCAATGTAGATGGCAACATTACTATCTAAATAGAGAATAAGAACATAAGAAGAAACCTGCAAAGATGTAAGCAAGGTCTTCAACCAAACCAATTCACAAGTAGCTAAAGCTAATGCTCTATATTCAGCCTATGCAAAAGATCTAGAGATCGTAGGTTGCTTCTTGGATCGCCATGAGATTAATGAATCACCAACAAACATAGCAAACCTCGTAGTATAATGTCTACTATTTGGACAAGAAGCCTAATCTGCATCTGCAAAGCCTTTAAGTGTGAGATTCGCTGAACCGAGTAGAACAAACCTTGGCCTACGTTCCCCTTGATATATTGCAGTACACGATATGCAGCTTATAAATGAGTACTGCAAGGAGCAGAAGAAAACTGACATAACTTGTTGACAGCAAATGATATATCTGGTCTTGTGATGGTATACATTAGTTTGCCAACAATGCGTCGATAGAGCTCTCTGTCTTCAAGTAAAACACCATCACTCTTCATCATTTTCACATTAGGAATCATTGGTGTTGTAACAAGTTGACAACCGAATATTCCAGTAGTATTAAGCAATTCATGTGCATATTTCCTCTGACATAAAGAGATTCCTGCAACATTCCTGGCGACTTCAAAACCCAAGAAGTATTTTAAATCACCAAGATCTCTCAGTTTAAACTGTTGGTGCAGGTCATTAGTCAAGTGAACTATAGCGGCTTCACTAGTGCTGGCAATGACAATATCATCCACATACACTAATACAACCAAAAATTCACCTGCATCGCACTTGACAAATTAAGTACGATCTCCAAATGTTTTCATAAAACCCAAATTCAGCAACGAGGAAGAGAACTTCTTAAACCATTGTCTGGAAGCTTGCTTAAGACCATAAATAGATCTTTTCAACTTGCAGACAATATTCTTTGGTAAATCAATTCCCTTTATGGCTGCATATCCTTCAAGCAACTTCATGAATATCTCATCATCTAATTCTCCATTTAAGAATGCATTGGAAACATCAAGCTGTTTGAGAAACCATTTCTTAGAAGCAGCCACTTTCAACAACAAATTGATAGTAGCCATCTTTGCAACTGGAGAAAAAGTGTCAGTATAGTCCAATCCCTCTTTCTAAGTATATCCTTTAGCCACTAATCGAGCTTTATACCTTTACAAACTCCCATTTGCTAAAAATTTCAGAGTACATACCCAATTACAACATATTGCTTTCTTTCCTTCTGGTAAAGTAGTTATCTCCCAAGTATCGTTAGATTCCATAGCCCCAATATCTGCATCTACTGCCTCACACCATTCTTTGGTGTCATGTGCTGTGCCTCAGCAGGAGAATTAGGAATAGGAATTTTTGTGATGTTGTTGATATGACACATGTAAGAAGGAGAAATTTTGGAATAAGAAAGAGAAGAAGAAATAGGATATTGAGATTGCATAGAATTGCAAAGATAATCTTGCAGATGAGCAGGTGGTTTTCTAACTCTGTGAAGAAATTTGTAAAGAAGGAAAAGGAGTGTTTAAAGTAGGATCAGAAATTTGTGATGGAGAAGGAGAAAATGAAGGAGTGTTACCCGAGGACACAAGAACCATCAGTGTAAAGACATCTAGAGGTGTAGTAAGCTTTAGATCTATCGCTAATGGAAAAATACCTCATTAAATACCACATTTCTGGAAATGAACATTGTATTACTTTCCAAATCCATCAATTTGTAACCTTTGTAGCCTGAAGGATACCCTAAAAATAAACATGCTCTGGATCTTGGCTGAAACTTATTCATCTGTTTTGGTGAAGTAGTATTGTAACAGAAACAACAAAAAGTCCTAAGTTGCTCATATTTAGGTGCCTTACCAGTAAGAAGCTCATAAGGTATCTTATTTGCCAAAAATGGAGATGGAGTCCTGTTAATGATGAACACATCAGTCAACACACAATCACCCCCAAAAAGGCATTAAAGCCTGAGATTGAAACATGAGAGCTCTAGCCACATTTAGGATGTGTTGATTTTTGCTCTCCACCACTGAATTCTGCTCAGGGGTTTCTAATGAAGAATGAAATGACACAATCCTGTTCTCTTGGTAGAAGCTGGTAAATTTCAACTCATGTGCATTGTCTGACCTAACAGCCTTAACATCAGATTTTTGCTTTAACATATAAATCCAAATAGCTCTTGAATGGTCATCAACAATTGTTAAAAAATATCTATAACCATCATCTGTTTTAACAAAGATAGTCCCCCAAATATCAATGTGTAACATTTCAAAGACTTCATTACAAACATTGTTCTAAGAGGGAAAAGAGAGTTTCTTCTGTTTAGATAAATGAAAAACATGGCAATAAGCAGTGCCTTTATTCTTGTGCTTTGTTCTTCCAAGTGAATCCGAGATACTATCCAATCTTTGTAAAGAAGCATGCCAAGTCTCCTATACCATAAACTGATGTCAACGACTGCATTTATTGATACTGATGAATCATCAACATCCAGTACATATAGATTGGCTATATGTCTACCTTTCCCAATGCTCAAGCCCTAGTTTTCTATGAATCTTTATGGTAATCTCAATAAATTAATAAACCTCTCAATTCTGTTAACCAAAGTTAAATAAAGTCCCTAATGTCACAACCTTCTCAGAGTTGTTTTCAAATGTTTGTTCCTAAATTTCATTAAATCTTGTCAAAGCTACTTCCTTCATATACATTAAGAGTGTTTGGTAACATAAACACGTCGTCTTTGTACTGCCCATGAACGTTGGGTCGGAGTGTCGATCGATTGCAATTACTTTCATATGTTTGTAGCACTAATCATTAGTTTTTAATTGTAAGGATTTGTATCTCTCGATTGCATATTTTATTTGTAATTTGTTCAAAGTAAGTGTAAGTTATATCAATGACAAAAAATATTAATGTTCTAGAAAAAGTATAACCCGTCAATTAAATGGGGTTGCAAAGCATTATGGTAACAACATATCAACATAACATTTACCCGAACGAGCCCGACATGAACCCGACCGGGCTCTCTTCAAACCAGAGATCTATTTACTTACTCAAGAGATTGGCTGTTAAGGAGTAGATTGAAATTAATGAGCTTGTTCTTTATGCCTATTTATAGTATGTTTCATCAATGAAAGTTGAGATTAGGAAGTGCTATAGATTTGATAATCATTGCCAAGATATTGGACTGATTAGGTTAAGTGGTTCATTGTCTAGGATTAGATATACCTAAGCATGTTAAGCATCCCAAAGAGATTAAGAGGATTCATCACCCCATTAGCCCATCCTTAAGACCCTTGTCTATCTGATTGTTTACCTGCTTTTATTTCTGCTTCTAATATTGTCTCTGTAGTTAAGTTTTATGCATTAGAGTTCTTTAAACCAAACCTTCATTTACATGGCTTGACTTGATTAGTTCTGTTATATCTTGATTGTTTACAATACATCCATTTGGATCGATAACCTCTTATGCTACATCGCATTGGGGAATTGAACTCCAAGAGCAGACAAAACGCTTGTTTCAATTTGGCGCCACTGCCATTTGGATGTTATTTGTTCCATTTAGGATCCGAGTTCTATCTAGATCAAGTTCTTTTACTTTCATTTCTATTCGATCACTGATTTCTACCTTTTCTCCTTATCTGTCTTGCATTTCAGGCACACTCGATCGAGATACAATCTGCACTCGACCGAGCTACACTCTGCACTCGACCGAGCCACCTGCAGATCCGATCGAGCCTAACCACGTGTTTCTGATCGAGCAACCTTGCAAGCACTTTAGATACAAGGGCAACCAGCACCTACTCAACTACCTCAACAACAGTGACCGCTTGCCTAGACAACTCAGAAAGCAACGCGTTCAAACATCAGACATCAACACTCATCAAGTGGAAATGGAGCCTCCACCACGGGCACCAACCCTAATCGGAGCCGGTGATGCCCCATGAAACCACACCACTCGACAAGGGATAGTCCCTCCAACAGTACAAAACACCAACTTTGAAATAAAAAGCAGCCTCATTTCAATGATACAAGGAAATAAATTCCATGGATAATCAATGGAGGATCCTCTCGATCACCTCGATGAGTTCGATCGAATGTGTGGCTTAAAAAAAATCAACGGGGTGAGCGAAGACGGGTTCAAGCTAAGATTGTTCCCTTTCTCCTTAGGCGACAAGGCTCATTAATGGGAGAAGTCCGTGCCCGCCGGATCAATCACGACCTGGGAGGAGTGTAAGAAAGCATTCCTATCCAAATTCTTCTCCAATGCAAGAACCGCAAGATTGAGGAACGACATCTCTAGCTTCGCTCAGCGCAACACCGAAACCTTTTATGAAGCATGGGAGAGATTCAAAAGCTATCAGTCACAGTGTCCTCACCACGGTTTCACCAACGATTCGCTGCTTAGTACTCTCTATCGAGGCATACTACCTAAGTTTTGCTTACTTCTCGATACTGCCAGCAATGAAAATTTTCTAAACAAGGATGTTGAAGCTGGTTGGGAACTTGTGGAGAATCTAGCTCAGTCCGTTGGAACGTACAACGAGGATTATAAAGAATCGTTCGGGGCAACACAGACCAAGAGGACAAGTGTAAGAAGGATATGAAGGCACTTAACGACAAGCTTGATAAGTTTTTGATGAACCAGCAGAAGAATGTTCACTTTGTTCAAGAGGAGGAGACCTTTCAACCTAATATGGTGATTGTGACAATACTGAGGAGGTGAGCTATATCCAGAATCAAGGAGGTTACCAAAAGGGTTACAACAACTATAAATCCAACCCGAATCTCTCTTATAGAAGCACCAACATTGCAAACCCTCAAGATCAAGTCTATCCACCTCAACAATAACAATTCTAGAACAAGCCATTTGTTGGCTTTAATTAAAAACAAGCCTTTCAACCTCAACAACAGTCCCAAGATTCTTATCAACAACCTATGGCACATCCTCCAGGGTTCCAATAGTACCCTACTCATGCATCCCCAGAGCAAGATGTTCAAACAATACTTAATAAACTTCTCCAAGCACAATCCAACAGCCGCCTTAATCAAGCAAAACAGTTAGCCGAGCTTCGCAATCATATGAACACATCTATACACGAGCTGAACCAGAAGTTCGATGTTTTGAGCAACAAGGTAGCTCACTTGGAAGGCAACCAAACCTCCACTTCTTCCGGCCAGCTCACAGGAAAGTCTATCATGAACCCTAAAGAGTTTGCTACTGCTCACGCGATTACTCTGGGAAATCCATACCCAACTATCACTGAGGACAATGAGGTTCAAGAGGGAGAGGATTCAGCCCAAACTTATGTCTTACACGGTGAACATGATCGAGTGTACAGAAGACACGACCGAGCCAACACCGAACCCGATCGAGTCTACTACAGATCCGATCGGGCCCGATATCGCGTATGCTGCTTGTCCGACCGGTTGTGTGAATTAAGTTCTGACGAGCCTCTTCGCCCGATCAGAACTACCAGCCCCAAGCCCTCGAACCGAAGACCACTACTTTACCAAGAAGAATCCAAAACCGAAATCAAGAATGAGTACAACCACATCCTCGATTCTCTATCAGGAAATGATCAAATGGAGGCTTTAGTTGATGCTTTCGCCAACATTCCCTCCTATAGGGAGATTCTCAAAGAAGTTCTATTGGAAAGGATGCAGCAGAGGAAGAGTTGGACTCCACCCTCTCAAGATTCTAGTTTCTCCAAGAAGATGGGAGATCATGGAGCTTTCACACTCCCCTGCTCAATCAAATCAACGATCTTCAATGAGTTTCTATGCGACTCAGGAGCTTCGATTAGCTTGATGCCCCTCTCAATAGCTCAGCGGATGGGCTATACAACCTTTACACCATGCAGTTTGACAATTATGATGGCGGACAGAAGCTCGAGATAACCCTTAGGAGTGCTGGAGGATCTCTTTGTCGAAGTTGGAGGAGTAAAGATTCCCACGGATTTCCTGATTTTGGAGATGGAAAGAGAACCGCAATATCAACTAATTCTCGGAAGACCATTTCTAGCTCCAGGGAGTGCGGTTATTGATATGAGAAAGGGAATCATGACCCTCGATCTTGCTAGAGGAACGAAGATGAAGATCAATATGGCGTATCCATACCAAAGCACAACGTTCAGAACAGAAGAAACCTCGTCCTCATCTCCAACTTGCACTGAACTCCAAGCTGAATGCGACTAGCAACCACCATTCAAGGGTTAACCGAGGAGATTGTGGTATTAAAGAAGAGGAACGACATCTTGACTTCTAGGAAAGCGAAAAGGGTACTTACTCTTAAAAAGAGATATGCTGCGAAGAATAAGTATCGGATACATTGGTCATTAGCCTTAGAGAGAATGGTTGAGCCTCTCCATTGTTCAACCGCTTTGTGAGGATTATGCCAAGTCAAGCTTAGTGACTATAAACAAGCTCACTTGGGAGGAAGTCCTAACGGTATCCCTGTACATATTTCTTAAAGTTTTTATAATTTGATGTTCCTTTTAGTTTGATGTGTTTTCAGGTTTGATTATGAGTGAAGAAAGGTGTTATCGAGTCAAGATAAGGAAAGAAGGAAAAATGAGTCAATTTGGGCCCTAAAATCCAATCTCAAAAGCCCACACGGTCGGGTCAACTCTACACGGTCGGGTCAACTCTACTCGATTGGGTCGATCTCAGCCGTCCGATCGAATCAATCTAAGCCACCCGATCAGGTTCATCTCAGCCGTCCGATCGGGTCGAAGGTAACTGTCGGGTCAACGGTTAACCCGATTTGAATTTCAAATTTCGAATCAAACCCGACCAAAAATGCTCCCCTTTCAAATTTTTGTCCCCTATCACCCTCTTTATAACCCCTAGACTCGACCAAACCTCTCTCACTCTCTCATTTTGCTAAGAATTCACTTATCTCTCTCGAATTCTCTCCTCCTTCTCTCAAGTCTTAGTTGTTATAAATTTCTGAGTTTTATTCCACATTTGCTCTTTGTTCTTCACATTTTTGGGTTTTTTTTCATAATTGAACTTTGTGTTCTCATTTTCTGGGATTGTTTTCAAGATTGTTCTTGGTGTTCCTATTTTCTGGGTTACTAACCTACTAAATTTGAGTTTTGAGTTTCTCATTCCCACGAAACAAGATGTCTTCAAGGATTCCTCAACCCAGAAGGAAGAGCCTCTCAAGAGCACAACGAGAAGCTCTTCACAGCCAATCCGCTGAAGAAATTGGAAGAAATTTCTTGACAATCCAAGCCACCGGAGCCGGACCCGATTGGGTCAGAAGTGGGAGAAGAGAAACCCGACCTCGGACCCGATCACACAATCGGGCCAGTCGATTGGGTCAGACCCCCCCCCCCCACTTTTAGGTGCCAAAAGTTCGTTGGAACTCGCTATCCTCACCGGCAAACGATGAAGGAGCTAGGCATTGCACGAGATGTGGAGTTTCTGTTCGAGAGAAGCGGGCTTGGTTCATTCATGACCAGAAATTTAGAAGCCTAAGACGAGGAGACGTGCTACGTGTTAGCTTCACTCCAGCTCCATTTCTACGAGGATGAACCGTCTCCTCTTTAGGCGGTTTTAATTAGGGGAAGAGGTGGTGACGTGGCGAGCGGAGATTGGCTGGAGGTAAAAATATAAAACGAAAAAGGTAAAAACATAATTTTTTTTTCTCTTTTATCTCTCTCTCGTTGAAATCGCGATGAACTCTCTCAAAAGCGAAAATTGATCGACGGCTGAAGTTGGTCACCGACGACTGAAATCGTCATCACCGGCGACTGGGATCTCTATCATCCTCCTTTGACGGCTGGTTGGACGGTGAATCAGGCTGATGTAATCGGACGAGTGAGAGAAAGTAAGTCGACGATCTTCTTCACCAAATCTCGGAGTAGACGACAATTAATCTAGTAAGTTCAATTCGTTCACCAGTTAATCCTTGCATGTTTGATTAATTAAATAGTTTGATTTGAAGAAATATGAGGGTTAATCAATTAAGGTTCATAGATTTGGAAATTTAGGGTTTTCGGATTATTTGAGGATCTTGAATATATTGTTCAAATTGATAAATTTCGCGTATGATTGTAACATTTATGAGTCAAATTTGTTTGAAAAAGTGTAGGTTTTTGTGAATTTTCGTTTTGAATTACGGACATGTTTTGATGAAATTCCTATATGTTTTTGTGAGGTTAAAATCGATGGTACATGGAGTTATATGAATGAATATACTTCAGCTGAAGCAAATAATGGATTTGGTTCCAACAAATGAGGTATGTATTCTGTCAATGATTCATGTAAAATTAGGGTTTAGAAATCCGATTGTATTGTGTGTTTGGTTTGCATCTGTTTGGTTTGTTGTGACTGTGTATCCATTAGTGAGGAAGAAATTCTTGAATGCTATGTCTCGTATTGGTTTAGTGTGCATTGTAACTGTGCTCAGTTTGTACTTGTTGTTGTGTTGATGTGTTGCTCAAACTATATGACTGTTGTTGCTCAAACTATATGGTTGTGTTGCTCAAACTATATCATTGTTGTTATGTTGTTGTGTTGCTCAAAATATATGACTGTTGTGTAAAAGATTAAATGGCTAGTTTACTTCTGTATGAAACATGTATTGATTGTTTCGTCTCGGATTTGCCTTAGATTGGTGTTGTATTGATTGTGAACATATAAGATTGTGTAGAAGTATTGTTATTGTTGTGATTGTGTTGATAGTAGGCGTTGTATTGACTATAATGTATTGATTTGGCTAGAAGTATAGATTGTTGTATTGACTATATTGTATTGATTTGGCTAAAAGTATAGATTGTTTTGTTTAGTCTCAGATTTCTCTTAAGTTGGTGTGGTATTGCTTGTGAATATATATGATTGTGTAGAAGTATTGTTTTTGTTGTGACTGTGTTGAATTGACAGTATTGTATTGACTGTATTGTACTTGTTTTGGCTAGAAATATTGATTGCTCTGTATTTCATGGTGGCTGGGATTGTACTTGTTTTGGCTAAAAATATTGAACACTTTGTACTTCATGGTGGCTGGGATTGTACTTGTTTTGGCTAGAAGTATTGATTCCTCTGTATATATATTGAATGTGTAGAAGTATTGAGTGTTGTTTTGAATGAGTAAAATTAGGTGTGTTACTATTGATGATGTTTAGTAGATATATGTCTACACCATAGTAATAAGAAGGAGGATTTATTTACTGTCTTCAATGCTAACCATAACTTAATGATATCTCAAACTTATTTAAAGTCATACTCCACTTAACCATTTCTCTTCTATAAACATACTCAACTTAACCCTTTCTCTTCTATAAACATACTCCTTCTAAACCATTGAACACCGATTTTCTTCTTCAATGAATCCATTTTAGCCACCATCTGGTTTCATGGATCTCTTAAACAGTCAACCAAATTCCATTCCTTTTCAGACTGATTCACCAAGTATTGATGAATCAATCTATCTCTTTAACACTCAATTCTCTAAATCTCCAATGGTGGCTGACAACACAAAGGAAGAGGATTAAGTGGACACCAAAAGAAGATCGAGTACTGATCTCTGCTTGGCTTAACACAAGTAAAGATCCCACTATGGGGAATGAACAAAAAAGAGAGGCCTTCTCGAAGAAAATTGCAGCCTATTTTGGTGCAACCCCTAGTGTTTCTTTTATGAAGAAGTGGGAGCCAAGTCACTGTAAGCAAATGTGAAGGAAAATAAATGAGAGTGTGTGTAAGTTTGTTGGCTGCCACGAGACTGCAACAAACCAGAAGGCTAGTGGGCAGAATGATAATGATGTGATGAAGCTTGTCCATGAAATCTTCTTCAATGATTACAAGAAAAAGTTCATTTTGGAGCATGCGTGGAGAGAGCTTAGAAATGAGCAGAAGTGGTGTGCAACATCAAAGGAAAAGAAGGACACTTGATCGACTAAAAGAAGGAAAATTTCTAATGGGTTTGAAATGTCTTCCAGCTCAACCCCAATAAACGTTGTAGAGGATGAAGCTGAACCTAGGCCTTTTGGAATCAAAGCTGCAAAAGGGAAAGGTAAGAGGACATCAATTGCTGAAGGAGAAGGAAAGTCTCTGCTGGATTTCAAGAACATGTGGGAGATAAAAAAAGAAGACTTTCTTTTGCAAGAAAAGTTGAACAAGCAGAAACTGCTTGATAGTCTTGTACTCAAAACAACTCTTAAAAGTGCAATGGTGATATATCATGGTTTTTACGTGTTTTTGGCCATGATATAAGTCTTATTTATAGAGCTTTTGTAGTGTTTTCGAGTCTTTTGCAGTCATTTCAGGATTAGGAGCTATTTGGCATGGATTGGAGCTTTTAGGAGCATTTTGAGAAGATGTGCCGAAGGAACGTACCGGGAGAGCATATTGGTGTGAGTGTCGAGCGTCACAACTTAAGGTGTCGATCGACACCAATATCTGACGGCAATTAAATTTCTCGCCTAATTGAAGTTCAGAAGATTTGCAGATTCAGCCCAGAAGTTTCCCTTATTTGCAATTAAGCCCAGTTCGTGGTTAAGACATATATATTGAGTTTTTAGGGTTTTGTTAAGGGGGAAGCTTTATTTTGGAGAGAGAGATTTGTAGAGAGTCAGGAGAGAAGAATCAAAACCTCCTTTAGAGAAGATTCAGAACTCCTTTACTTCTTCTATTACTTTCTTTTATGATATCTATTTTATTCATGATGTTTGTTTCATTCACCATGTCTGAGTAGATCTCTTGTTAGGTTTAGGGTTTTCAAAGGAATTCATGAATTGTTAGGTTGTTAAATTGTTAGGATTGAATCAATAGAGTTCTTCATCTAGATTGTGGTTAATTTATTCTAGAGTAGTGAAAGCAACCTAGAATCTGATCTAAGGTTAATTGGTAGACACGAAAGTGTTATTGATTTCCTGAAAATAATCTAGATGAGCAAAATACCTATTCGCAAAGAGATTTGGTTTAGGGATTTTGTGAACTTATCAAACCTGAATTAAATGCATGTCTTAAACTTATAAAACTGCAAAGAGATTTGGAATTTAGGGTTCTAGACATAGATAGTCTTTGCAACGAAAGTTGATTGATTATATTTTTGTGATTTGAGTTTAAGAACGGTGCTTTATAAATCCTGACAATTATTAATTTGAAATTCTGAATTTCCTGAGAATATCCCCGAGCCTAGTGTTTTCTCATATTGTTTTAAAAACCAATCTTTATCTTAATTTGCTGTTTTGAATATTGAAACCTTGCTTGCTTAGCTCAATTTTAATACCGAATATTTATTGTGTAATCGTTGAGTCTCTGTGGATTCGATCCCTAAGCACTACAGTGATCTCTTAATTGAGAGAGTAGCTCAGGGCAAATTTGAGCCGATCAAATTTTGGCGCCGCTGCCGGGGACTCAATTTTGATTACCATTAGATTAAGGTTAAAAGTTTAGTCTAAGTTTTTGATTTTATTTTGTTACTTACGTTTTTCTTTTCTCTTTTCTTTTTGGTGTTTCAGGTTTATGCCTAATACCAGAAGCCAGCAGAACAAAGAGTTAGTTGATCTCAACAATTCAGAAATAGCAGGTTTAGAAAGAGGAATTCGAAAAGCTAAGAAAAGGGCAGCAATGGCACCACCAGTGATTCTAATTCAAGATGCTGAGGGTACTCTCAGAGATGGAGATGGCCATGTGAGGAATGCACAAGGGCAGAAGCTGAATGCTGACGGGACTGTAATTCCTGAACCAGTCCCCGGTTGTGTCGAGCGACACCAGGCGGGTGTCGATCGACACCAAGCCGCAGCTGACAATGCACGTTGGCGTTGAATGCTGAAGCAGAGGATGAGAACCGTACACTTGGAGAATACAACAGGCCTGCTCTGTTCTATTCTAACCGCTCTGCTATACGTCCTCCTGCATTTCAAAGGAACAACTTTGAGTTGAAGCCTAGTTACTACACTCTTGTAGGACAACACCCGTTCCATGGCCATACTTATGAGCATCCAATGGACCATATTGAGAAGTTTGAGGATCTAGTATCTAGGATCAAGGCTGATGGTGTATCTTCGGATTTTCTACTCTACAAGCTATTCCAGCACTCTTTAGCTGGAGAAGCACTATCTTGGCTGAAGGAGTTGAAGCCTGGATCTCTTACGTGCTGGAAGGATGTAAAAGTTGAGTTCTTAAACAACTTTTATGATGATGCGAGGTCAGAGGAGCTGCGGAAAAAGATTTCTACCTTTTCTCAAGGGATCTCAGAGGCTTTCAAGGTTGCTTGAGTGCGTTTTAAGGGGTATCAGAGAGATTGTCCACACCATGGTTATGACAAATTTCAGCTGTTGGGAATCTTTTATAGAGGATTGGATTGGAGATATCAGATGGCTTTAGATGCTGCAAGTAATGGCAACTACAATACAAGGTCTCCAGCTCAAGCCACCAAACTGATTGAGAATTTAGCTTCCAGCAACAGCACTAAAGTTGCTGATTTTGAGAGGAAGAAGCTAGCTCAAAACATGGATGGTGTTCAACTTGCTGAAGTTAAGGCAAAGCTCGATTCTGTGCATAACCTTCTTGTTTCCAAGAAGATTGTTAAGTTTGCTGCTGAGGTTGAGGCAGTTGAACCAGGTGCGGATGAAGAAGAAGGCGTGAACTACGTCAGTGGAGCTGGATATTTGGGTCAGAAATTTGGTAACACACATTGTAACCGGTACGACAATGGGTATGGTCAGAAAGGC
>NW_006238920.1:4797409-4873833 GCF_000375325.1 Capsella rubella | reverse complement strand
TCAGTTTCGTCAGAACCTATGGAAATTCTTCTTACCAGTCGCCTCCTCCTCCATCTGCAGATACTGAGATGAAATCCATGCTAGAACAAATTCTAGCGGGTCAGCAGAACATGACAGTGGATTTCAACGGGAAGATGGATGCATTATATACTGATCTAAATGACAAGATAGAAGCTTTGAGCACCTTTACCAACAAGTTGGACGTTAAGGTTGCACAGACTACTGGAACTGTAAAGAAACGAGAAGGATGCAATGCCATTTTGATTAGGGATGGAGATGATGTTTGGGAGGAGGAAACAAGTGACGATGATGAAACCACACTTGCACAGCAGGTGTCGCTCGACACCATCTCAAGGTGTCGATCGACACCTACATCGGTTCTCAAGAATTTGATCCCCGACGGACCGATATCGACCGCGATCGAACCTAAGGTATCGACAGCAGAACCCTGTATCGATCGACACCTACCCTGTGTTGATCGACATCCCGCTCAGACAAACCCAAATTCTCTTGAAACTCTGCGACTATCTCCAGAAAATATCTACAAGCCTAAGGTTCCTTTTCCAAAGCCTAGGAAGTCTAAACAGGAGATAGAGGAATCTCGATGCAAGGCAATGATGGAAAAGGTGATCAATGAGATTCATTTAGATCATGCAGATCGTGATTCACCTATGCTTAAGCGGTGTGTTAAGAGGATGGTCCTAAATGATGTGAGCCCTGAGGAAGGAGCTTTGCTGGCTAGAGACATGGGTGCTATCTTCTTGAAACAGACCCTGCAGAGTAAGAAAGAGAAGAAGAAGAAGAAGAAGAAAGTGTTTGTTTCTGAAAAAGTTAGTGCCATGATTCAGAGCAAGATTCCAGAGAAGTTACCTGATCCAGGAAGTTTCGTGCTAGACTGCTCTATCTTTACAGAGAGATTTCCTCACTCTCTTTGTGATCTTGGCTCAGGTATCAACTTGATACCATACTCTGTTGCTGTGAGACTTGGGTTGACAGATTTCAAGCCTACTAGGATCTCTCTTATCCTAGCTGATAGGTCTAAAAGAATTCCCGAAGGTCTTTTAGAGGATGTTCTAATAAGGATTGGTGAATGCATAATTCCTACAGACTTTGTGGTTTTGAAGTATAGCGAAGAACCTCAGGATCCTCTTATCCTTGGGAGATCTTTCTTGGCTACCGCTGGTGCTCTTATAGATGTTCAGAAAGGAACGATTGGACTGCATGTGGGTGATTTGGTTATGAACTTTGAAATGGATAAGTTAAGGAGAGCACCTACTATTGATGGCCAGACATTTTCTCTAGAAGAAGCCATGGATGACGTGGCAGTCATAAAGTATTCAGAAGATATTACTGCTAGGGACCAGAGCGAGGGTCTAGCTACTGCTAAGTTATTGGAAGATGATGTTTTTGTGCTAGAGATGAGGATCGCTGAGACAAATTGCAGAAAAAGTGCTGAAACACAAGCATCAGGCTCAGTGTCGAGCGACACCACAATGGTGTCGATCGACACCCCTCGCCACGACAGTCCAAACTTGCCAAAAATGGATGGTTTTCGGGTTGATCTTACTACTGCAAGCTTGAGCCCTATTCTGAATCGGAAAGCTTCACCACCCATACTCCAGAGACCTCGAGAAAAGCAAAGGTACGCAACTTCTTTACCCAAATCTTCTCATATCATCAATAAGACTTTCAAAGGTACAAAGACTGTTTTGCAGTTAACCAAGCCACGAGATTATCGTAGAGCGCTTGTTGGTTCTTTTGATGATGTTGCAGGTAGAAGAAGTGTCCCATCCATACCTAGACTATGCCCTGCTGCTGTTCCTCGTGTACTTGGTCGATCTCCTACACCTAATGCTTATAAACCACCTTGGATGATGAGACACTATTCTCGGAGGCATTTGGTGCCGCTTTCTGACCAGCCGGATGCATGAACCCCGACAAAGTCAAGCTAATGACTGAAAACAAGCGCTTAGTGGGAGGCAACTCATTTGTGAGTTTTTTTCTATTTCTTTTGCATCTATTTTAGTTTTATTTTCTTTTATTTGCCAATCTTAGACTTGGTAACACTGGGGACAGTGTTGTTTAAGTCTGGGGGAGGTAGTTACTCACATTGTTTATTCTTTTGGAGTTTTATCGAGTCAGTCCAAAAAGTTTTTGTTTTATTGAGTCAAAATTTTTGTTGGGAACCATGAACTCAGTCTAACGGTTTCTCTGATTTGGATTAACACTCTTATGACTCTTGATTATGCTTGATCTCAGAACCAAAGTTTGGAATGACTATGAGCTGTATCAACATTCCTGAAAGCCCTTATTCATTGGATATCCAGTTGATCTAACGTTGTCTCTACTTTTATCAGGACTTAATTGGACTTAGTCTTCTACCTTGGGAGTTGGAATACATAGGACTAGACTTCTTCTTCGAACCACAAAAGACACTGCACTTCTTCAAAGTATGATGCCTTCTTTCTCTCTTCCCTTCAGCCTTTAAAAGAAACTGTGGAAAAGGCTATAGGTAGAAGTGATATGAGGGATGTCGCGTAAACTCGTGCATACTTCGGATCTCATGGATACCCGAATAAAAAGAGTTATAAAAAAAAAAGAAAAACCAGAAAAGAAAGAAAAAAAGAGAAGAAAAAGGAATCGTTGAAAAAATAAAATGATACCCTAGAAAAGTAGGGAGATGTCGATTACCTTAGAAGTGAGAAAAGGGAGAAGAAGTGAAATCATACGAAGAATGTCTTGGTTCGAGAAGAGTCCATATGCCATTGATCGATATTCCCTCGGTAAGAATTCATCTTTACTTGTTTTAAATTATGTAAAGAGATGACAATGGAGAGACAGGAGATTCCTGAGGATTGTGGGATTAGAGTAAGGAATGTTGATGCCTCTCATAGGCAAAGTACATAAACTAAGTTCTAGAGTCAAGGCGATGAAGAGTGCAAAGAAGAGTTTCCTGCAGTTGAGTGAGTTCCCGCGTTTTCAAACTTCTTTCATAGGTTAAGTTTCTGTTTTGCTTGAAGGCAAGCAAAAGCTAAGTCTGGGGGAGTTGATATATCATGGTTTTTACGGGTTTTTGGCCATGATATAAGTCTTATTTATAGAGCTTTTGTAGTGTTTTCGAGTCTTTTGCAGTCATTTCAGGATTAGGAGCTATTTGGCATGGATTGGAGCTTTTAGGAGCATTTTGAGAAGATGTGCCGAAGGAACGTACCGGGAGAGCATATTTGGTGTGAGTGTCGAGCGTCACAATTTAAGGTGTCGATCGACACCAATATCCGACGGCAATTGAATTTCTCGCCTAATTGAAGTTCAGAAGATTTGCAGATTCAGCCCAGAAGTTTCCCTTATTTGCAATTAAGCCCAGTTCGTGATTAAGACATATATATTGAGTTTTTAGGGTTTGGTTAAGGGGGAAGCTTTATTTTGGAGAGAGAGATTTGTAGAGAGTCAGGAGAGAAGAATCAAAACCTCCTTTAGAGAAGATTCAGAACTCCTTTACTTCTTCTATTACTTTCTTTTATGATATCTATTTTATTCATGATGTTTGTTTCATTCACCATGTCTGAGTAGATCTCTTGTTAGGTTTAGGGTTTTCAAAGGAATTCATGAATTGTTATGTTGTTAAATTGTTAGGATTGAATCAATAGAGTTCTTCATCTAGATTGTGGTTAATTTATTCTAGAGTAGTGAAAGCAACCTAGAATCTGATCTTAGGTTAATTGGTAGACACGAAAGTGTTATTGATTTCCTGAAAATAATCTAGATGAGCAAAATACCTATTCGCAAAGAGATTTGGTTTAGGGATTTTGTGAACTTATCAAACATGAATTAAATGCATGTCTTAAACTTATAAATTTGCAAAGAGATTTGGAATTTAGGGTTCTAGACATAGATAGTCTTTGCAACGAAAGTTGATTGATTATATTTTTGTGATTTGAGTTCAAGAACGGTGCTTTATAAATCCTGACAATTATTAATTTGAAATTCTGAATTTCCTGAGAATATCCCCGAGCCTAGCGTTTTCTCATATTGTTTTAAAAACCAATCTTTATCTTAATTTGCTGTTTTGAATATTGAAACCTTGCTTGCTTAGCTCAATTTTAATACCGAATATTTATTGTGTAATCGTTGAGTCTCTGTGGATTCGATCCCTAAGCACTACAGTGATCTCTTAATTGAGAGAGTAGCTCAGGGCAAATTTGAACCGATCAAATGGAAGAAGCACTAAAAGAATCTCTAATCAGTGAGTTGTTGGCATCAATTAGAAAGTAGGAAAAGTTTACTTTCTAGGTTACAAACACTAGAAACATGTTTGTTTTTATGTTTCTGTTATGACAAGGATTAGAAACATGTTTGTGTTTGTTGTTTGTTTCTTTTATCAGCTATGTATAACTTTTTGTGTCCACAAGCATTAGAAACATGTTTGTATGTGGCTTGTTGTTCCTTATATCGGTTATGTTTTGTATTTGTATTTTCTTCTTTGCTTATGTATTGTCATACATTATGAAATCTGATGAATGTCTACTTTGGCTAGTTTACTTCTATATGTGTTTGATACATTTTATATGTGGTTGATACTGATGGATGTTATTGTTATTACTTCTATATGAATGTTATTGTACTGTGACCTGCTGCTCTGTTTAAAGTCAGTTATCGAGTTTTGTTAAGTAAATAGTACCAATGTGTGTTGTTTTTTTACTTGTCTGATGGTATATTTATTAATTTTTTGTAACTGTTTTGTTTTTTGTGTTTCATGTGTTTTGGAGACTTCACCGAAGCTGATAAGAGTTCACGGACCAAAAGTGAAAAAGAAAAGTACACACACATGAATTCACGGGTGAGATAAGTTGAAGGACAAGAGTCACAAGAGAAGAATTGAACGGCTGAAATAATTTGAAGGACAATGCACAAGAATCACAAGAGTTCACGGACCATTTTGTATTTGTGGTTATTATTCATTCATCAGCAATGTATTGTCTGTATTGTGCACGTCACAAGTAATCGACACAAACCAACACCACAAGAAATTTTTCTATATTTAATAACACCATCTATGAGACACATGATAAGGTCCGAGTTCGGGCTTCTCTTCTCCCACTTCTGACCCGATCGAGTCTAGCTCCGGTGGCTTGGACTGTCAAGAAATTTCTTGCAATTTCTTCAGCGGATTGGCTGTGAAGAGCTTCTCGTTGTGCTCTTGAGAGGCTCTTCCTTCTGGGTTAAGGAATTCTTGAAGACATCTTGTTTCCTGGGAATGAGAAACTCAAAACTCAAATTTAGTAGGTTAGTAACCCAGAAAATAGGAACACCAAGAACAATCTTGAAAACAATCCCAGAAAATGAGAACACAAAGTTCAATTATGAAAACAAACCCAAAAATGTGAAGAAGAAAGAGCAAATGTGGAATCAAACTCAGAAATTTATAACAACTAAGACCTAGAGAGAAAGAGGAGAGAATTCTAGAGAGATAAGTGAATTTTTAGCAAAATGATAGAATGAGAGAGGTTTGGTCGAGTCTAGGGGTTATAAAAAGGGTGAGAGGGGACAAAAATTTGAAAGGGGAGCGTTTTTGGTTGGTAATTGAAGGTTTGGTTTAAAAAACTCTAATGCATAAAACTTAACTACAGAGACAATATTGAAAGCAGAAATAAAAGCAGATAAACAATCAGATAGACAAGGGTCTTAAGGATGGGCTAATGGGGTGATGAATACTCTTAATCTCTTTGGGATGCTTAGACAATGAACCACTTAACCTAATATGTCCAATCTCTTGGCAATGATTATCAAATATATAGCACTTCCTAATCACAACTTTCATTGATGAAACATACTATAAATAGGCATAAAGAACAAGCTCAATAATGTCAATCTACTCCTTAACAGCCAATCTCTTGGGTAAGTAAATAGATATCTGGCATTAGTTGATCAGACATTCCATTTGAACACTTTTTGAGTGCTGGAATGTCTAAGATCTAATCCACATGGTTAATGATAAGACTAGCATTAAGATCTCCTAATCCAGAAGGCATCTACCTAAATCTATACTTAAGCAACCCAACTCTCTATGGTGCGATCGATCCCTCATACAGATTAGAAACTAAGATTCTAAATCACCTAACCCATCCTCCAAACTCAGAAAACTACTCAGATATGGAGTTCATCATGAAGAACATAAACCCATAAATCATTGAATCTTGCATAACTAGATAGATAATGATCTAAGGAGCAAAATAATATAAAGAAGCAACTCCAAATACTCAACAGATCAAAAGTTATAAAGGTTACAAGTTTCTGGAAATGTTTGGTGGCTACATAGAAAAACCCTAATTAGAACTCTTGTAGAGTGAGAGAGTAGCTCGGTTTGAGCTGATCTAGTAGATTCCGGATAAACTCCGGCGAGACGTAGGACTTCAAGAGATTGAAATGGTTAGCTTATGAGCTTGTTGTCTAGGAAACAACACTGTTTGTGTTTGATTCATTTAGCAACCAAGTGAACTTAAAGGTCTGAAGTCACCATCTTATCCCTAGAACCTCCCTTTAATTGATTGATTTACTTTGCTTCATTATTGTTCTTGCATTTGTAGTTCACTGCATGTTCTTATTTCTGTTGTTTCACTTCTGTTTTAGTTTCATGTTGTGTCATGCTTAGTTTCTGCTTGATTTAAATTCAGTAGTTGATAGTTTAAAACCTTTCCAGCTTGGCTTAACTTGTTAAATATTGATTACATCTTAAATATTTGCACGCGTCCTTATGGATCGATAAAGCCCTTTATACTACAATTGTACTGGGTGATTGATACCATTAGCAGTTAAAACTTAGTATCAATTTGGCGTTGCTGCCATTTGGGTAGAGTAGCAATATGTACACTTTGTTATACCCATAATGAAGCAAATGAGAGGATAACGAAGTTCTTCTCTTTCTCTAACAGCAAATTCGTTTAATTTTGTGTCTCCATTCCTTAAAGAAATATTGTTAGACCAATGAACATCTTTTCCAATCTTCATCACCGGAAAGAGAAGAATATCATCATCAACGGAAATTGCTGAATGCTTTGGGACAAAGAGAGACGAGTCCATAACCGCTGAGAAGATTTTAAAGCGACTTTTGATCAAATCTGACCAAAGTTTCGTTCCACCTTCTTCAAATCCGAGATAAGATACTCCCGGGTCCCAGATCTGGGCTTGGAATCTCTGTTTAAATTTGTAGAAATTTATTACAGAGTCAATCACTTGATGCATACGAACGGTCCAACCTTGAAACTATGGAAACCGCTCGGAAAATTCCTAAACGGAAATACACCACCACTGCTCCATTGCCGGATGATGGTCGGAAAAGAGAGAAAGGCGATGAGACAAGTAACATGAACTATGATAATTAGAAAATAGAGAAAGGGGCCGACCGACGCCAGAAGAGCCAGCGCCGGCCGGAATTGAAGAAAAAGATTTGTGTACAAATAGATATATATATATATATATTTCAATAATTTAAACAGAAAGGGATAAACAAGAAAATGTGACAAATTGACATGGTGTAACTATAACTTGGGGAATATATTAGATCATTAACTAGTTATAAATGTAAATTGTTTATTTATTGATAACAAAAATAAATTCTCATCTATTATTATTTTATGAACTTTAAAAATGAAAATTTATGTTGAAGTAATTAGGTAATTTTTTCAGTAAATTTTAATTAGTAAAATAATGAAAAAAAAATATTTGTTTTATAGAAACTTGTTGTAATGAAAACTATTATATAGTTAAAATATCTATACTGTAGATTTTATATGATATAGTAACCCATAAAGTTAATTAAAATTTTTTAGATTGAGATATGTTTTCATAATAAATGAATTTTTTTGTTACTCACAAAAAAAAAAACAAAGAGGTACATAAAATTTTCTAAAACAAAACACAAAATTCTACTGTAAACATCCACTCCGAGGACAACTTTCCATAATAAATGAATGAAAGCTGTTAAAAAAAAACATTGTCATGCGTGCACAAAAAGTTGAGACAGAACATAGGTTGTACTTTCTCGAAAAAAAAAATACACAAAATAATGTATTTTCTTTCCAATCAAATAACATTAGGTATTAAACTTCCAAATTAAAATTAGATGGGGAATTCTTAAGCAATTTTCCCTTTTATTTTGACATCACATTTTTTCTTTCTTACCCAAACAAGAAAATAATCTATAAATGAAAGAGTGATTTACTTTTTGACATAGTTTGAGGGGTACAACTTACAAATAACACACTTACGAGTTTATGGTGTACTTTGGACACTGTTTGTGTTAAAAAAAGAGACCTTTGGCCTAATAAAGTAAAAAGCAACCTACACTTATTGTTCAGTCTTATAGTTACAAACTAACTTAGTTTGCAGAAGAGTTACGATTAAATATAGAGATTCTCTTTCTCCTTTTCCTTGTTCTTTTTTCTTTTGTTGTCAATTTTAAGTTTTATCAAAAAAATATTTTTTATTTATTTTTGTACAATACATTGTAATTGTATTTTTCTATTTTTTCTCCTTTTCCATTTTACTATATTAAAAGTGATAATATTGAAACACTCTCTCTTTCTCTTATTATTGTTGTCCATGAAATCATGGATACACCCGATATACTCGACATGAGAAGATTTCTTCATTATCATGGTTATATGTGAACTCTTGTCCATCGTTTCACATTATTCAAGCAAATGACATGTTAGGGAAAATTCAAGTCTTGAACATAAGCAACAAGCTCAACGTCCATTAGATAATATCCACAAAACGGTATATATTGGACAATATTCATAAAACTGGACTCTTTTCTCTAAATGTGGTCACGAAACTATCTCCCTTATACTTTGTTTATAAAGTATAAGATGCATGTTGGTGTCGTTGTTACAGTATCTCAATGGAATATAATTCAAGAAGAAAAAGCTGAAGAACATGTCCACGAAAGGTTATCCAGAAAACCTTGTCTATCGAAATGAGAAGATTTATTCGTCATTGAAAACTTTAACAAATCTCTCAAACCTAATTTCAACACATTAATATTCTAATCCACGAACCCCTTTCAATCGTTTAATTTTATTTAAGAAAATGTCATATTTAGGAAAATTCAAAAATTTGAAAGAAAACAACAACTCAATATCCATTTGACAACATCCACCAAATTGCATCCATTGCCGATGATGATTAGAAAGATTGGAGGTAGAATGCATATGAATGGGCCATGAAATGAAAGGGCTTCCATTTTAGGTTCGTGAAACGAAAGTGTTCGTAAAATGAAAAGATGTCTATTTCGTGAAGAACAGATGTATATTCTGCGATGGATGAACACAAGAACAAAGTCTAGTGGACAAAGCCAAGTTAACATTGCTTGTTTGTTGGCTAAAAACATTTTTCAACAAATAATTGAATTTTGTCTTTTTAAAACAATATTTTTAATAGAAAACGAATAGAATAAGGAGAAATATAGTGTTGATGAGAAGGAAAGAAAGAGAAAAAGGAAAACAAAAAAAAACAACTACAGTGAGAAAAAAACAACACACAAATTTCTCTTTTAAAAGAATGTTTTTTAAAAATAATAAAATAGGAAAATGAAAAAGAAAAAGAAAATGTTGACGAGAAGGAGAGAAAAATCATAACAAAAAAAACCTTTTAGAGGGGTGTATTCAAAATGGAATTTTAAGAGATTTGAGTTTTATTGGGTTTTTAAGAGATTATTATGATTTTAGGGAAGTTCATATGACTTTTGTAAAATCCTTTCAAATCTCACCAAAAACTATGGCATTTGGATTTCTGTATTTTTAACTAGGGAAATCCTCCAAAATCCTCTAAAATCCTTCAAAATAATTAAAAGCCAAATCCACAAATTGTTTTCAATAACAGTGGATTTTAAGATGGATTTTGAAATCATTAGTTGAATAACAGTGGATTTCATGAGACTTTTTAAAATTCATGATTGAATAACAATGGATTTGTAAACTTTTTAAAAATCACTTGAAATTTCACTTTGAATACACCCCCTTAGTTACTATGGCAAATGAGTGAATAAGTGGAATGAATGAGGGTTGGAGAGTATAAACACTCACTCAAAGTACACCATGAATTCATAAGTATGTCCAAATGCAAATAAAGTTGGGAAAGTGTGTGCAAGTGCAAATTTCCCTATATGAAATATAAAATAAAATCGAATTTTCTATCTCTTTTGAGGAAAACATTTCTGCGACGGCTAAGTCAATCATTTGGTACTCCAATATCTAGGTTGGTGTTCTTGCTCGATAGATTTGAGTGGTTTTTTCTATGCCTTTGTAAACAAATCTGAATTCCCCTAGAGTGTGTTTATTACGTCCATAGGAAAAATGAGCAATTGTCGAGATAGGCCGATACAAAATCAGCCAGGATAATAATGTATGCTGACTTGAGGAAATTGGTAGAGGCAAATACTCTATTTTCAGACGTTGTTGTATCCTAGTACGTGTTGGAGTAGGATCACTTACTTGCTTCCACCTATTTTGTTATTATTTACCCGATATTTTAGATTTTTGAGTAAACCGGTTGTATATGTTCAGCCTATTCAACCTTGTGCTGCTCCGGCTCCTAATTCCAATTCATTAGCTGGATGGATTGCAAACGCTAATCCTTCTTCATCAATTCCATCCCCTGTCATGGATGCTTACCCATTTCCTATACAATGGTAGATTTCATGTCCCAAGTGCTATGGTATATGGGTAGAGGCACATAACATTTGTATGGAAATAAGTGGGGACAATTTCCCGTGGTATGTTGACATTGTTAACTACAAGGTCAGCGGGGTTCTTCCTACTAGAAAAAAAAAAATTCTTTCGGGATGTGAATCAATACTTTTGGGATGAGCCTTATTTTTACTAGAAAGGGTCAGATGGGTTGTTTAGCAGATGCATAGTTGAAGAGGAGGTTAATGGAGTTCTAGAGCATTGCCACGGTTCAACCTATGGAGGTCAATTTGCCACATTCAAGATAGCTCAGAAGGTACTCCAAGCAGGGTTTTGGTGGCAAACAATGTTTTAAGACTATCAGTTATTGTCAAAGGATAGGGAACATCACGAAAAGGATAGGGAACATCACGAAAGGGAACAAATGCCACAGAATCCAATCTTGGAGGTCAAAGTGTTTGATATATGGGGGATAGACTTTATGGGACCATTTTATCCTCCCTTCAATGGAAACAACTATATTTTAGTGGTTGTAGATTACCTCTCTAAGTGGGTAGAAGCTATAGCTAGCCCCACTAATGACCATAAGGTAGTGCTGATAATGTTTAAAAGCATAATTTCCCAAGATATGGAATCCCTATAGCAGTTATTAGTGATGGAGGCACTCACTTCATCAACAAAGTATTTGAAGGATTGCTGAGGAAGCATGGAGTAAAACACAAGGTTGCCAACGGTCATGACACTCAGACAAGGGGATAATTTCTCGAGTAGTGGAACTTCTAAGAGGGATTTGGCTCAAAACTAGATGACGTTTTATGGGCATACTGAACTGCTTTCAAAACTCCTATAGGAAGGACACCATTCGAAATGATGTATGGAAATTCTTGCCAGCTTCTAGTAGAAGTGGAGTATAGAGCCTTATGGCCTTCAAAGTAGTTAAACTTAGACATCACAACAGCTCAGGAAAAGAGAGTCCGAGATCTCCATCAGCTTGAAGAATCAAGACTTGAAGCTTATGAAAGCTCAAAGATCTATAAAGAGAGGACCAAAGCTTTCCATGATAAATGCATCAAGGTGAAAGAATTGAAGGTTGGTGATCATGTCCTCTTGTTCAATTTAAGGTTAAAGTGGAAAATTGAAATCATGATGGTCCAGCCCATTCAAAATCAAGGAAGTGATGCCCTTTGTAGCCATAACTCTTGTTAGCAAAAATGGATATGAGTTCAGTGTAAATGGGCAGCGGTTAAAGAAATATATGACAGACCAAGCATTTCCATCAGGGATATCGTTATCCCTGCATGACCTTCCTAATGCTTAAGCAGCACAAGGCAAGCTTAGCGACTTTAAACAAGCTTACCTGGGAGGAAGTCCTAGTGGTATCCTTATGTATAAAGTTTAGGATTTAAATTTTTGTGTTTTAGTTTAGTTTCAGAGTTTAGAAGTTTTAAGGCGAGCCCAATCGTGCGGGATGATGAATCCGAACAAGTAGCTACAGCATTTGATCGAGTGCAATAAGAGCTTCGGTACGAGCCAGAATAAGAGGATTCACAAGAACAGGGAATCGAGTTCCTGCCCGACCAGGCGATCGAGCAGCAGGTCGATTACTCGACCGATTACATCGTGGAGGAGCCAGTTGATCTGATGCACTGCACCATAGACGCAATAAATATTCCGGGCTACACTTATGACCAGATGAGTCAAGCTATGGGCTCTTATTTCTTCAACATGAGAGGTACACACCTTCTCTATACCATTGTTTATACCGTTGCATTTCATTTAAAGTGTCTGTTGTTTAGATCCTAGATCATTCTCCCTGCTTGTATTACACAGGGAAAATGTAATTTAAGTTTGGGCTAGGGTCTAGGATAACATCTAACCATGTTTTCTATGATTCTTATTTTCGAATTTTTAGCATATAGTCTTGCATTCATATATGTGCATCAAAAACCCTAAAAATTTGAAACATTTTCAGTGTAATCTTAAAAAAAACAAAGTGATCATATAGTTTCATTTGCATATTAGTCTTTTATAGGATGTTGTATTTAGGATCATTGCATTTGCATAGGGGATTAGGATTACTATAACCAAAGGAATTGATTTGAATTTGATAGCCTTTGTCCAGAGATTGAACTAGTTAGCTTATGAGCTTGTTGTCTAGGAAACAACACTATTTGTGTTTGATTGATTTAGCAACCTAGTGAACCTAAAGATATCCACTAAAGTCACCATCTCATCCACAGAACCTCCCTTTAATTGTTTGATTTACCTTGCTTCATTTCTGTTCTTGCATTTCTAATTATGTAGTTCTTGTTTCTGTAGTTTCATTTCTGTTTTAGTATAATGTTGTCTCTTGCTTAGTTCGTGCTTTTTTTTAATTCAGTAGTTGATAGTTCAAAACCTTTCCTGCTTGGCTTAACTTGTTCAATATTAATTGCATTTGAACTGTTTGCACTCGTCCATTTGGATCGATGAAACCCTTTACACTACAATTATATTGGGTGATTAATATCCAGATCCGTAAAAACCGGTTATCAATTTGGCGCAGCTGCCATTTGGACGGTTAAGTTGTTCCAGTTTGGATTTCAATTTAACAAGATTAAGTTCTATATTACTTTCACTCTAAATACTGATTTGGTTTGCTTGTATGTCTTGATTTTTAGGTACCACTCGACCAGGCAATCGACCGAGACACTCGACCAACCCAATTGATACTAAGTTTTTACTGCTAATGGTATCAATCACCCAATATAATTGTATTATAAAGGGATTTATCGATCCATAAGGATACGTGCAAACAGTTAAGATGCAACCAATATTTAACAAGTTAAGCCAAGCAGGAAATGTTTAAAACTATCAACTACTGAATTTAAATCAAGCATAAACTAAGCAAGACACAACATTAAACTAAAACAAAAGTGAAACTATAGAAATAAGAAATATGATATTTTTTAATCTCAACTTCTGGCTGATGAAACATGAAATGAATAGGCATTAAGACTCAACTCATTAATGTCAAATAACACTCTAGACAACCAATCTCTTGGGCTAGGCATGAAATTCTCCGGCATTCCATCTAACACCTCTCGGGCGTGGAAGCCTGTGAACTAATCACCACTTTATCACAATGAGATTAGTGTTATGTACACAAATCCAGAAGGAAATGTAAACATTTCTACCTAAAGTTCTCCACCTACACATCTAACTCATTCCCAAAACCTTAAGAATCTACTTAGATCTGACAAACATGCTTAAGAACTCAAACCCAGAAAACTCTAAATAATGCATAACTAGATAGTTAATGATCTAAGGAGCAAAAAAATACAACGCAGCAACAGAAAATACTTAATATATCAAAATATATGAAGTTTACAAGATTCTGGAAATTCTAAAGCAAAATGAAGAAATACCCTAATACAACTCGAGATCGTAAGTCACAAGGCAAAGTGCCTTTTTATAGCAAGTTTAGGAAGCCCTAAAACACTAGCTGACAAAATAGAGAGTCGGTTTCATTGTGCTCGGTCTGCTCGGTCTTGCACTCGATCGGTCTGCTAGGTCTTGCACTCGATCGGTCTTGTAGGATGACTTGATCAAATGGTTGGTCGAGCTGCTTCTCTGGACCACTCGAACACTCAATTGATTCCATTGCTCGGATCCTCCTGCTCCATCGGATGCAACATCTACACTTTCGATTTGTCCTTATTTGCTTCTTTTCCTTTGGGTAAACACCTGTTTATGCACAAAAACTACAATACATGCAATTCAAGGCCTAGAATAAGGAAAATATGTATAAATGATCAAGTAATGAGACTTAGAATGACAAAAACAATGCATGAAACTAGTGCTAAAATGAGTAAAATGCAGACACATCAATATATCATATAAATAAATTAATAAATAACACAAAATTATTAAAAATGTGTACTTATATGCATATTCTCCACTTGGATTACGCAACTCTTTAAATTTCTAACAGAAAAATAGAAATCGTATCCATCCTACATTTGAGAGATCTATTAATTTCCCAATTCTCGTGTTTTCATTGTAAATTTTCATATTTTCTATAATTTTCTCAGAGTTGATTATTACGAATAGTTGGATCTTGTGATATTTCTAAATAAACATTAAATATGAGAAGATCTTCTTATTGGCTTAGTGATGCGTTTTCTATTTTTTTTTATTTAGAAAACAAAAATATGGGGAAAGAGACTATTTTAAGATTAAACCCGACAGGGTAAAAAGAAAGAAGCTCTTATTTTAAGCACTACCACTGGACCACATAACAACCACAAAATTTGAGGGCCGAAAAAAATCATATTGTACTCGTCTATTGGTAAAGTGTAGTGACCCTTACAATAAAGTAGTAGCCAGAAAAAAAAAATTATCGATAAACGGGTGAGAAAAAAACTCCGAAAGACTAAGAAGACGCAATAAGGATGATATATCAAAACATTATCGATAGAAATGCAACTCTAGTGAAGTGTCCTTAGTCTAGTGGCAATTGATAAGTCCACTGTTGGACAGACACCATCACACCAGGGATCGAGTCCCGCTCCCTACATATTTGTAGGGATTTGGCTAATGGGCCGGCCAATTGTGGCCCAATGTTGACAAAAAAAAAAAAAGAAATGCAACTCTATTGAGAGATGTACGTGAAGATGTAGCCGGAGACGTACGTTATCATACTCAAGAAGATTGAACCCGAAAGTGAAGCAAAGTATCTCGACCCTAAAATATTAAATGGCCACGGAAGATGTTCTATCGAGAAGAATTGCCGAAAGAATAAAGAAATATCAAAGATGGTCGAGACATCAATTCTATCGATCCGCGACGACAGCCGACCATGAAAGTGTCGAAGGAATCAATAAGGAAGCCAACCTTTGGGAAATTTTCGATGCACAACCAACGATAAGGTGACTTGAAGATAGTTATCGAAGAGTTATCAAGTTTTTGAAAAATTCTTAATAAATATCGAAGATGTCTGAGTATGATCGAGATATACTCATGAAGATCAATAAATCCGACTCTTTGTTCGTTTAGTGTATCTAGCACTCCACAAAAATGCCACATGGCAAATATTTGACAAGAAAAGCAGAACAAATCGCGAGCAAAGATATTGGAGAAGATTCAATGGATTCGATCCAACAGAATCCTGCTTTTCCTCCATGTATGCCACGTGTCCAACAGGCAGAGAAGGCTTTGTTCCGCCAAGAACAAACTGACACATGTTGTTTGCATGCGAATTCCGAAGCTACCAAAAATAACTGAACCTAAACGCTATAAATAAGACCCCTTGAGGCGTCTTTTGTGTTGTTCGCCGAAAAGATAAAAAAGCTTTCATTCTCTCGAGATTTTCTGTATCTCTCTTGAAGTTCTCTCGTTTTCTCGAGAAAACTGCTCCCTTATCGAGTGAACTGCTGCCGAAGTTCAAGGATCCGTGCTGCCAAGGTACGAGACCAAAGCTACCGAAGGTCAAGAAGAAAAGAAGACCGTTTGTAGCAATCCTCGGTGAAAGAAAGGAGCCCGATCAAAACCATCTATAAGAACTGTGAGTTGTGGTACAATTATGTGGGGTGCTGCATAAGTCTTCGGACTTTTTTACGGCACCTATTGCATGCTTTGCTTGCTTTTATTTCGTAGCCTTGCATGATAGCTTATATTTTCTGCAAAAATGAATTCGCATGTTTAAAGATCTGGCCTAGTTTCAAGATAGTTTGCTTGCCTAAAATCTAACCAACTAAAACGAACTTGCATGCTAATATGAATAGGTTTTTCTTGATAGTTTCTTCATATACCCAAGAATTATCACCTTGAAAGAACCCTTGCTTTCTTGTTCGTTGTGTGCTTAGCTTACTTGATGATTGCTTGTTATTGCTTGCTTGTTTGCTTGTTTATCGACCTTTTTAGTATTAGTTTTCTTGCGTAGAAGTTTTTGCTTTTCTATGTCCTTAGTTGCAGATCTGTAGATTTGATCCTTAAGTAAATAATATGTTTCCTCGGCAATGGCGATGCGTGTCTCGAAGGGCTGACCTTTGTGGTCCCTTAGATTTTGACCATGGTGCTTGGTACATAACTCGGGATTAGGCCATGAAGCTGCACGACGATTTAGCCAAAACGTTTCCTCCGGTTGGATGCCTTTGTGGCTTCAACGAGAGATAATTATGTATAGGAATGGATCAGAATGTTAGGACTCTAGAGAGTCTAGAGAGTCTTAGCTTGTGTCGAGTCAAGTATTGTCTATCTTGTCCTATCTTCCTTGCTTTGATTGTTATTTGTTTCTATGCTTCCGCTAACGCTTTTCTAACATTGTTTATTTTGGGGTTTGGGTGGAAAAGCCTGACAATAATTCCAACAAAGAGGGACAGGTAGCCTCGAGCGCATTGGCCACGGAGATACCGACTAACCCGTATCCTTCCTTGGGAACCTCGGTCGGCCTTGTTCGGGGGAAACTGTAGCATCCGTGTCCGGGTATTCTAGTCGAGCTTGTGATCAAGGATTGAGATCAATGTTCGAAGGATTATCGAAGGAAAATATGTTGATCTAAAGTTTATCGATAGATATCAATATTCATCGATGGAATATAAGTACTTCCGAGAAATTCAGAGATTACCGAGAGAATTGACTGTTTACCGTATTTTTCAGAGTAAGCTGACGGTTACTTGGTCCAAGCGTGATTTTCGAACAAGTGTTGTCGGATTAAGACAAGGTTGGTCGAGAATCCGATAGTGTTGGTCGAGCAGTTGCCGATGTCTTCGATAGTGCTTCGAGAGAATTGGCGGGAACGGTTACTTTCTTGAGAAAACTCGCGGATCTGAGTTAAGTGGCGGTTACTTGACTATTTTTTCAAAGAATAATCGATTAAAAAGGAAGTTACTCGATGTTCTTCGTGACTTATGTTATCTTTGCGAGAGAGTCTCGAGAGTAGATAGAAGAGGAGAGAGTTTTTTGAGAAATATTGAGAGATGTCGATGATGAAGAGATTATCGTCGGTTCTAAGCTAAAGGTTGAGTAAAATCTGGTGGAAATAGTCGAGATTACGATGGTGTGTCGAGAATCATCGAGATGTATCGAGAGAAAGGTGAGCGTCGTCGAGGATGAAGATTCATAGGTGATTCTTATCGATAAACTATTAGTTTATCGAGAATGTGGTTCTGGGGTCGACTAGGATCGATGGAAGTTACATATGACGATCGAATCTGGGTTTTATGGAGAGAACGAGCAGTTATAGTCGATGCTTCTAAATTCCATGTCTAGCAAAACAGCGAGACCCTAGATCCTCCTCTTCTCATCGCCATGATTCCACGGTTCACATTTTGCCTTTACATGCATCATAGAAAAGGGAAGAATAAGTATTTCATAAATACTAAGTGTGGCATTCATCCCCACAACAGCATAATTTACATTCATGCAATAACCAACAACCATAAAATGATAATAACAATAATCACATAATCCGACATGACGAGTAGTGTCGGTCGACACTCGCCACTGGTGTTGATTGACACTCGCCACTGGTGTCGGTTGACATTGATGCCCTAACATCACTCCAGCCGCTTCTCATCAACGGATCTGCCCTTCCACACACTTCATGGCCGTGTATCCACTCCATAAGACTCGTCCAAAGGCACCATAACACAAGAGACACAGTCTAATGCGTCCGCCGGGAATTACTTGGCATTGAACTCCACCAAGAAGTCCCCCTACACCATCAACCTTTACTCCCTGTTGGCCAACACAAGTGTCCGTCACCGGCCAAGTAGTGAGCGGCTTGGTGCACCCGGTACGCCTTTGGGCACCTCATAGATTGGAATTACTGCTCCTGTGTCACTCGCTACTCATCCGCTACAGCAGGATCAGAACCCCTAAAGAACAACCTTTGCTCCATCATCCGCAAGTATTGCGGCTGCTCAACAATCACGCCTTCCCCCCTGTGGCTGCATAGCCCCGACACCTAACTTCACATTGGGAACACTTGGTTGCACACCAGGTCCACCTGGCCCAACTGGCTGCACACCCGCAACCCCTGGTGGTTCAACTGGAGCCTGCATTGGTACCACTACCGGTAACTGCTCCAAAAGCTGCGTCAGTAAATCTGTAAGACGATCATTCTTACCTTGGGCCCACTTGTTGGAACACCCGCAACTGGGTTCCCAGCTACACTAGTACCATCACCATCGACACAAAGGAAGGGTGTCGATTGACACATGTAATTTTTTGTTTGACAATTTAAGTTTTAAATCGTCAGTTCAATTGCGGATTGGTGTTGGGAATACCTAGGTCGACTTAAGGTTGAGGGGGCGCTGTTTTTCTAATTCTTAGTCATTTGTCGCTTTGTGAAAAAGAGAGAAAAGCAGAGAGTGAGAGATTGATCCTTGTGGTGCCTTTGAGTGACTTTTTGGAGACTTTGGGGCTTGTTCTTGGTGTTTCCAGCCTAAATGAGAGTGCATATGTGGTGTGTGATGTTAAAAGAGCTTATTTCCTTCTGAGTGTCCCTGTTTTCGTTGCTTTTCATTCTATTTTCAAAGGTGAGTGCAGACCAAGGCTTATCTAAGCAGTTGATTCATGTTTTGGTGATTTCTTTGATTGGTGCATGATTTTAATTGTTTGTATGCCTTGTTTCTGTGTTGTGGTGCATCTGGACAAGCCTTGTGGTGGTTTTGATCGGCCCTATAGCATAGAGGAGTAGAGTTCCGTCGATGAGAAGCGACTGGAGTGATGTTAGGGTTTCGGTGTTAATCGACACCAGTGGTGAGTGGGATGATCGCCTTACTAAGTATTTCTGGAAATACTTATGCATCTCTTTCTGTGATGCATGTAAAGGAAAAGTGTGACCGTGGAATTAAGGCGTGGAGAGCGGAATGATCTAGGAGCTCGTTGGTTGTGTAGAGTTTTTATGGTATTGCATTGCTAGGTTGTTAGTCTGAAATTTAGAAACATGTTACGATGTTATTCTACCTCTGGATGATGACTAGTTTTGACATTGGAATATTTGATGGTTCAATGCATTTATGTTTTTGGATTTTTGGTTAAGTCTTCCGCTGGTTATTGTTATCTGTTTAGGTTAATTTGGAATTGTTGACTAAAAGGTTTAAACTGGAATGAACTGGTTTAATCGATTAGGACCGGTTTAGCTGGTTAAATTGTCTAAATTAATTTAGCTGGGTTAGTTGGTTTGCACTATTTGGGTTATTCCGGTTTCAATGATTAAAACAAAAAACGGGTCGGGTCTTTTCAGGAACATTAGCAGAAAATTAACTTTGTTTCTGTTTTGTGGGTCTCGAAAGCTTAGCTTTCTCAACATAGAGCATGTGGTGAGAGAAAAGAAGACAATGGTTGCTTTTGAACTCATTGGTATATATTTTGTGACCTTCTTGACTCTTAAAGGTAAATAAAGAAAAAAAAAACTCTAGCAGAGATGAGATGAAATGAAAGTAAAGAAAATAAAACTTGTAGGTACACACTCGTTTTGTTCTTGTTTAATTTTTTATGTGTTGATCAGTGTTTGTGATCTTACATCAGGACCTACTCTAAAAATCTTAAAGAAGTTGTGGGGACCGTCTTATATGCATTAGGATGTTGCATTTATGATCATTGCATTTGCATAGGGGATTAGAATGACTATACCCAGGGAGCATCTCGTACCCGAGGATGAGCTTATAGCTGAGAAAGTGCTTGTAAAGAAGCTAATCAAACCGCCATGGTTTTAGTTCAAATCTCCTCAATGATCATCACGGTTCAAGGGGTTCAGTAAACGATAAGTGTTGCTTATGCACTCTTTTTCCCTTGTCAAGTTTTGTCCCATTGGGTTTTCTTGACAAAGTTTTTAATGAGGCCTAAGTAACACTTTCTAGGCCTTTTACCAAGCTCAATTTGTGAGTCCAAGGCCCATCACTTTGTCTTGGCCCATTTTCTATCTTTTATCTTCATTGTTGCATTTATTGTTTTGTTATTTCCAAGACTTGGTGCATGGACTTGCATGAGTGTATTTCCAAGGCACTTCTACTCTCTTTCCCCTGTACTATATAATCCCCCTCTGTCTCTCATTTGTAACTCATCTAATCTTTTATCAAAAACTCTTTCTAAGTTAGATCACTCTCTCTTGTTCTTTCTTTGGTGTGTAATATCCATAGGCAAGTCCAAGTTCGGTAAATCAAAGGCTCTTCCGCAACCTTTGTGCGACCATTCGCTTCACATCTTTTGGTCTAAGAGATCCCCCGATCCCTTAGGTGAAAAGCCTATCATTCCCTCAATTTCAAGAGTGTCGATTCTAGGAGAGTCGTATAATAGATTATAATTTATTTTTGTTATCAATAAATAAAAAATTTACATTTATAACTAGTTAATTATCTAATATATTCCCCAAGTTATAGTTACACCATGTCAATTTGTCACATTTTCTTGTTTATCCCTTTCTGTTTAAATTATTGAAATATATATATCTATTCGTACAAAACTTTTTTTCTTTGAATCCGGCCGGCGCTGGCTCTTCTGGCGTCGGTTGGCCCCTTTCTCTATTTTTTAATTATCATAGTTCATGTTTCTGGTTAGATTAGTGGTTCATAATTCTAGCAGCATGATTCTTAGGGTTCATAGTTTGGTGTCGAGTTTTCAGTGTCTCATCGCCTTTCTCTCTTTTCGGGAGAGTCTTTTTCCGACCATCATCCGGCAATGGAGCAGTGGTAGTGTATTTCCGTTTAGGAATTTTCCAAGCGGTTTCCATAGTTTCAAGGTTGAAACCGTTCGTTTGCATCAAGTGATTTACTCTGTAATAAATTTCTACAAATTAAAACAGAGATTTCAAGCCCAGATCTGGGACCCGGGAGTATCTTATCTCGGATTTGAAGACGGTGGAACGAAACTTTGGTCAGATTTGATCAAAAGTCACTTTACAATCTACTCAGCGGTTATGGACTTGTCTCTCTTTGTCCCAAAGCATTCAACAATTTCCGGTGATGATGATATTCTTCTCTTTCCGGTGATGAAGATTGGAAAAGATGTTCGTTGGTCTAACAATATTTCTTTAAGGAACAGAGACTCAAAACTGAACGAAATCGATGTAAGAGAAAGAGAAGAACTTCGTTATCCTCTCATTTGCTGCATCATGGGTATAACAAAGTGTACAAATTGCTACTCTACCCAAATAGCAGCAGCGCCAAATTGGTATTAAGTTTTTAGTGCTAATGGTATCAATCACCCAATATAAATGTAGTATAAAAGGCTTTATTGATCCATAAGGACGCGTGCAAATAGTTAAGATGCAATCAATATTTAACAAGTTAAGCCAAGCTGGAAAGGTTTTAAACTACCAACTACTGAATTTAAATAAAGCAGAATCTAAGCAAGACACAACATTAAACTAAAACAGAAGGGAAACTACTTAAATAAGAACATGCAGTGAACTACAAATGCAAGAACAATAATGAAGCAAGGTAAATCAATCAATTAAAGGGAGGTTCTAGGGATGAGATGGTCACTTTAGATCTTTAAGTTCACTGGGTTGCTAAATGAATCAAACACAAACAGTGTTGCTTCCTAGACAACAAGCTCATAAGCTTACCAGTTCAATCTCTTGACAAAGGCTATCAAATTCAAATCACTTCCTAATCTCAACTTCTGGTTGATGAAACATGAAATGAATAGGCATTAAGACAACCAATAATATCAAATAACACTCTAGACTACCAATCTCTTGGGCTAGACATGAAATTCTCTGGTATTAGATTATCCGGTATTCCATCGAACACCTCTAGGGCATGGAAGCCTGAAAGCTAATCACCACTTGATCAGAATGGGATTAATGTTATATACACTAGTCCAGAAGGAAATCTAAAAATTTCTACCTATGGGCAATGTAGCTACCTAAAGTTCTTCACCTACACATCTAACTCATCCCCAAAACTTAAAGAATCTACTCAGATGTAACAAACATACTTAAGAACTCAAACCCAGAAATCTCTAAATCAACTATATAGATCTAAGAGAGAGAAGCAAAATAATACAAAGAAGCAACATAAAATACTAAAAAGATCAAAACATATGAAGTTTACAAGATTCTGGAAATTCTAAAGCAAAATGAAAGAAAACCCTAATATAACTCGAGATCCCAAATCATTAGGCAAAGAGCCTTTTTATAGCAAGTATAGGTAGACCTAAAACATTAGTAGACAAAATAGAAAGTCGGTTCAACGGTGCCTGATCGGTCTGCTCAGTCGTGCACTCGATCGGTCTGGTCGGATGACGTGATCCGATGGTTGGTCGCGCTGCTTCTTTTGTCCAGTCGATCAATTCCATGGCTCGTATCCTCCTGCCCAATCGGATGCAACATCTACACTTGGTCGATTTTTCATGATTTTCTTCTTTTCCCTTGGGTAAACACCTATTTATGCACAAAAACTACAATGCATGCAATGCAAGGCCTAAATTTTACAAGTGAAGCAAAACTATGCAAATATGCATAAATGATCAAGTAATGAAACCTATAATGACAAAAACAAAGCATAAAACTAGTGCTAAAATGAGTAAAATCCACACACATCACCAATCGATTGCACTGCTCGATTTAATATTTTGGATATTGCAGATGTATTCGTTGGACCAATTCATAATGAATATAAACTACCAGCACCACCCCGACACCTTGTTATCAGTTTCAAGGTGGCTATTATCAACCTATGGCTCCCCAATACGGTTTTGAACATCAAGCACCTTGGATTGACCCTGTTGACAAATTTGAGTTGAAGAACATGTTGCAACAATTCCAACAGCGGCAAACTAATACTCATCTGGAACTGGCTAAGATGTTTGATGATGTCAGCAACACAATGACGTCCTTACACCACAACCCGAACCAAATGTTTGACGCTTTTAACAACACGGCTATGTATTTGGAAGACAAGATGACTTCTATATATTCAATTGAACTCCCATGAAAATCAATCTACCATCCCAAGCAGTTTACAACTGCCCATGTTCTCGATTTAGGAGCACCTCCTGTACCTCAAAACCAGAAGCTAATCCCTGAGGACAGTGAGGAATAGGATGGGGAGGATCTCTTTCAAAATGAGTCTCAAGCAGCTCCAGAAGATCAGTCCGACCAGGAGACTCGATTTGGAACTCAAGTTACTAATCGAGTTGTAAATAGAGTTGATCTAGCAGCACCGAAAAGCCAGTCTTATGAGAAGAAAAGACACCACGCTTCATCCCCCCTCCATACAGACCGCCATTGCCATTCCCTGAAAGATTCAAGAAGAAAATAAAAGAGGAGTATAAAGAAAATCTGGATACTTTTAGGGAAGTTGAGAAACAAGTAGTGTGAAACCCAACGAACTTAGATCTGAACTCTCTTCCTCGCAATCACTCATTTCTGTACATATGAGAACGAAGAAAGAACAAGAAAGAGACACCACGAGTTTTACGATTTCAGACTTCGATGTGAAGTCCTACGTCTTGCCGGAGTTTATCCGGAATCTTCTAGATCAGCTCAAACCGAGCTACTCTCTCACTCTACAAGATCTCTCACTTTCTCTCTCTATTCTGTTTCTCTCTGTTACAACAATGACGAATCTTACAAAAGAAATAGAGAAGAAGAAGAGACTAAATAAAGTTGCCTTGTGATACTTCACCCACGCGCCAATGCATGTAAACTCACACACGTGACTTTTGTATGACTTGGAACCTTTTGTTCCCTTTAGAGACTTCTTCATACTTAGTGGAAAGGACACAAAACCTTCATATCTCCACCTTGTCTTTTGCACTATTCTTGATCTAGCTTCTTTAAATTTCACTCTTGATCCATGAACATATTTGTTCACAAAACTTCTGAATAAACTCATTCAGCTTCATATCTTCCAAGTAAACCCACCTGGCTTCATATCTTCCCGGATACACTCATCCAGCTTTGGTTGGAGCCAAAGCTCCATTATTGTTCAGATACTCTAAGCAGCTCCAAAGCATCTTGAAGCTTGCCTATGGGTAAAACCTTTGTGAATATATCTGCAGGATTGTAAGTTGTAGCAATCTTCACAACACGTACTATTCTATTAGTAATCAACTCCTTGACGAAGTCATACTTAACATCAATATGTTTATTTCCCTCGTGAAAAACTGCATTATTGGCTAATGGCTAATGCTATAGAACTATGAGAGTCACTATAGATCTCTACTGTATCTTTTTTGTAACCCATTTCATTTATTAGACCTCTGAGCCAAACTGTCTCTTTTGCAGCTTCTGTTAAGGGCATATACTCAGCCTATGTTGAAGACAATGATACTACTTTCTGTAAACATGATCTCCAACTGACAACATTCCCACCAACTGTGAAAACCATTCATGTAGTTGATCTCCTATTATCTTGATTCCATGCATAGGCTGAATCATAGTAGACTTTGACTATAAAGTACCATTAATGTACCTAAGTATCCATTTTACTGCCTGCCAATGCACCTTTAATGGATTACTCATGAATCTGCAAATATTATGCATATAACATACCAGTTTAATAATATAGGGGTGGGTTTGTAAACACACAATCAAATAGTACAATGGGTTATGATTAATAATTTTTAATACACTTTTTTGAGCCGGTTTGTCAAAACATACAACATGAGCGTGTATATTTTACAAATCCAGTCATTTAATATAAAATTCATTATAGTTTACAAACTCCATTAACAGTCATAAACTTTATTCTAAACCAAAATATAGTTTATAAAATATTTATAATTTTCATATTTTGAAATTATTCCTCCGTACTGTAGCGCGGGTCCGATCCTAGTAAAGAATGAAAATTTCTGCTACAAAATACAATAAATAATTCTTCTATAAAAATTTACTATCAATAATACATCTACATTAGTAGTTGGGGCAATTTTAGAAGTACCACTTTTCAAATTCTACTTTTTAAAGTAGAAAAATTTCATAAAATTCCAAATTTTCAAATTTGGGAAAGTTTAATCCCTAACTTTCAAGAAGTCATTACAATCACAAAGTTTATGTTGACTTTTCTGTACAATAGTTAAGTAATAACCATGAATCTGGATGTGAAGTGAATGCAAACTCATTTGGCTAGGTATAAATGTTTAAGAGACAAAGAGGGTCTCCTTTATAGAGGGTTTAAACGTTTAAGTATAGGGATCTCTTAAAGAACAAGATTGAGCTTTTGGGAGAATGCTAAAGGTAAGAACCAACAAATGCATACAGGAATAACATCTTGACTACCCAAACGCCCAAGTGATATCCTAAAAGTCTAAACCCATATGGTCCTATCCTACACTTTTAACTCTTTTTATCCCATTTTCTCCTTTTTGTTCTAAGCTTTAGGAGAGCTTCTTATGATAAACTACTGGATAGGGGGTTCTCTTAATAATCACTATGGTTCTCTTTCTTCTTATTACTTAAGGTATCAAAGCTTTTTGCTATTCTCATCTTTTGCTTATTTTTTTTCAAAATCTAGAACCTTTAAAATTTTCTGAAACTTTTTCTCTCCTAAAGACTCAACTCATTCCCTTTTCATTTATTTCTCTTTCTTTTTCATCATCCCAACGAATCCTAAAACCCAAGTAGAATCCATCCTAGTCATATCTGATCCAAAAAATGCAAACCAGAACTACTCAAGATTCTATTCCTATCGGCTCAAACCTAACACGTTCTCTTAAAGCTCAATCCATAAAATAGGCTTTCCACTCAAAATTAATACAAGGCTTGAAGGAAAGGTTAATGCTTTTAGGGGTTTGTTAACTGGTCAAGGTTATGACAAGCTACTTGGATCAACAAAAGAGTGGTAAAAAGAGGGAAAGAAGATCCAAGTATGTATACAAGGTATCCATGAGTTTGAAACAAATCACAACCAGATAATTATCAATTCAACTTAAGGTTCTAATAAATAAGGAATGGCATCAAATCAAAGCAAGCTTCAGTTTAGTATAGAATTCAAATAATGCGATCAAAGAATGATGCGGTCTCAATTCAAGCTCATACAATTGCATTAAACAACTATGGACGAGGGCATTGATTCTAATTCTAATGAAACAGCAAGTTCTTTGGTTATAATCATCCTAATCCCCTATGCAAATGCAATGATCCAAAATGCAACATCTTAAAGCAAGACTAATATGCATATGCAACTATATGATCACTCTGTTTTTTAAAGATTTTTTATTAAGTTTTCAAACTTCTAGGTTTTTGATGCATATAGATGAATGCAAGACTATATGCTAAAAATTTGAAAATAAGAATCACATAAAACAAGGTTAGATGCTATCGTAGACCCTCCCCCAAACTTAAATTACACAGTCCCTATGTAACAGTCCCTAGAGAAGGCGTGTACCTCATGGGCTGAAGAAGTAAGAGCCCATAGGTTGGCCCATCTAGTCATAAGTGTAGCCCGGAATTTTTTCTGCGTCTATGATGCAGTGCATCAGATCGACTGGCTCTTCCACGATGTAATCGGTCGAGTAATCGACATGCTGGTCGATCGCCTTGTCGGATGCATGGTCGGGCAGGAGCTCGATTCCCAGTTTTTGTGCATCCTCTGATTCTGGGTCGGACTGAAGCTTTTGTTGCACTCGATCAGATGCTGTTGCAGAGCTTCTCCTGAACAGACTTCTCCTTGTATCAAATGATGGTATGGGCAAAGGTGAGAGATCAATCCTCGGGGCTCCATGTGTGGAGTAACTCCCGGGCATGAAGGATGGTGCACCTGCTGGAGAAGAAGAGCAACTAACCTTCTTCTGCATGTCCTTGATCTGAGCTCCCATGTCCTTAACTGACTTCTTCAATTCCTTGATTGTCTTATCTTGAAACTTGTACCACCTCTGAAGAAGGTTGATCTTCTTGTGAGCATCTTTAAGACTAGCTTGTCTTCCATGAGTCTCTTCGAAATGAAAACCTTAGGAACTATCCTCATCCATCATATCAATACCCATATCAGCCCCTTGACTCTCCTCATGAACAACTTGTGAACTAGTAGAACCATACAAAAGCTGAGTGGCAGACCAAAATTCAATGTTGAAACTCGTTCTTATCGAGGTAACTTCTGCATTTAAAAGAAAAATCTTAGAAGGTCCAGCGGAGGGATGATTGAACTTGTAAAGAAACCTTCCTCCCACATTCTTATGAGCAATGAAGCGGTTTCTCTTCAAGTAGCCTATGTCAATGAATGCAGGCTTGTTCACTCTTCCCAACAAATCCACATCACACGCCACAAGTATTGGCGTAATAGTACCTCTTATGCAGAGTTCTCCTCTAGAATCTCTAACATGCATTCTTGCTGCCCAATCTTTGTAGTACATCAACTGATCTTGGAACACAAATATGAGATCGCAATCGCCCCTATCACTAACTAGATCGTTCCATTCCTAGTACTACTCAACAGTCCACACAAAGAAATATCTATCATCTAAAGTTCCCCCTCATTCAAGTTTCTAGTCTCTCTTCTAGCAAACAATTTGTTAGCTAGATATTTATGCAAGTACTTGATCAGTGGACTGCGGATTTGATCACTCTTGGTCTTTGTGGAAGTATAGACTTCATTGGTTCTAATTGTTGCCCAAAAAGCTCTCAACTCCTCCTTATCAATTCTCTGGTTAATCCCTGAACCGGTCTTGAACCCATAAAGTGTGTTGATCTCCTAAAATGAAAGTCTGTTCTCACGACCTCTAATTGTGAATGTGATGTAGCCTAACCTATCCTCCAGAAACCTTTCAGCAAAATATTCATAGAAGTGAACCTGTAGAGAACTCAAGAACTGGCAAGTTTCGTCCTCAAACGTTTCTGTATTCATCTTCATGAAGTCATCTAAATCGATCATCTCAAACAGATACTCGACATCTCTAGCAAATCCCAACTTAACCATTGTCTCCTTATGCGGAAAACGAGTTCCTATAAGCTTCATCTCCTTGAAGATTTTGTAAAGTTCCTCAGGACTTAAGTCTTTCTTCCTCTGCATTGGATTTATTTTAACCTCCCAACCCACAATTAACACTTTGATAAGTTCCTAAAATACAAATAAAAAGCAAAACAAAATTAACATTAAAAAGTAAAAAACTATTTACAAGGATACCACTAGGACTTCATCCTATAGGAGGGGAATATTAGCAAAATCATCAACCAAGGCCTTTAGCTGCTCATTCCCTGTTAGAGAGTCAAGGATCCTATTATATTCTTTTTTGATATCAGCCTTGTGCTCCTCTGGATAAAGCAATGGCCTTCGGGATGAAGGTTTTCGACTATCATCTCAGATGGGACAAAAAGGTTCGTCGGAAGCTAACTCACATGTCCGTTCAAACACATAGCATCCTCGATCGGGTTCATCACTTGTTTGACTGGATTAATCTCCTGAGTCTTCAAGCTCGAGTGGTATGTTGACTGTTTTGATCTCTTGAGAAGCCTCATTCTCTGTATTCTTTTTATGAATCCTCTCGAGAAGAACCTCTTTTAGAATAGCCTTGTAGGTTGGAAAATGAGCAAAGGCTTCAACTAGAGCATCTACCTGTTTATGCACAATTAGAGAGTCAAGGATCTTCTTGTATTCTTCTTGATCTTTGCCTTGAATCTTCTTGGAACTGGCAATGGTTCTCTGAAAATTGGAGCCTTGACCCGAGATGTAACCATTTGAGGAGTGTTGGAAGGCACTCGACTAGGCACTTGATTTAGCACTCGATTGGTTGGTCGATTGCTTGGTCGTGTAGCCTGGTCGATCTGCATAAAATCCCCCCAACTTGATCGTCACTGTCCTCAGGGAACTGTAAAGTAATGGCATGGACAGAAGCAAACTCTCTGGGGTTGAAAATAGAGTTTCCTTGTAGCTGACCAGAAGAAGTGGAGGTTACTCTTCCTTCTAGAGATGTTACACGTGTGAATATGGCATCGCATTTCAAATTGAGGTCGTTGTAATTCAATGTCATTTGGCTTTGAATTGCAGCTAGCTTCTTTGATGTCTCCAAGCCGAATGTAGCTTAGCTTTGTACCATTTGTTGAATCATTATCTTCAAGTTAATATCCTGCGGTTGAAAACTCGGTTGAGGTGCGGCCATTTGTTAGAATTGAAAACCTGGTTGAGGTGTGGAGTAAAATTGCTGGAATTGTTGCTTGGGGACAAATCCTTGTTGTTGATTGAAGAGAACAAAAGGCTTGTTCTGAGGTTACTGTTGTTGTTGCGGGTAGACTTGGTCTTGAGGGTTTGCTACGTTTGTGCTTCTGTAGGAGAGGTTGGGATTCACCTTGTAGTTTGTGAAACCCTTTTGAAATCCTCCTTGGTTCAAGTAACTAACTTCCTCGGTACCATCACCTTCCCCTTCTTGCTGGAATGGCTCCTCGTCGGAGACGAAGTGAGCAGATTTTTGCTGTGCCATGAGTATCCTATCAACCTTATCACTCAAAGACTTAAAGTCCTTCTTATACTTCTCGTCATGGTCTGAGCTTCCCCTATTGGTTCTATCATACTCTTCATTGTAATTCCCATGAGATTAGGCAAGGTTCTCAACCAGCTCTCATCCTTCATCCACATATGTGTTTAAGAAGTTTCCATGACTGGCGATGTCGAACAACATGCAAATTTTAAGAATCACTCCGCTGTATAGTGTGATGAGAAGGGACTCCTTAGTGAACCTATGGTGTGGGCATTGGGATTGATATCACTTGAACCGTTCCCATGCTTCATACAACGTCTCGCTGTTATTCTAGGCGAAGCTTGAGATTTCATTCCTAAGACGGGCTGTGCGGGAATTGGAAAAGGATTTGGACAGGAAAGCACGCTTACACTCTTCCCAAGTGGATATAGATCCAGCACGCAAACCCTTTTCCCATTGATGAGCCTTGTCTCCGAGTGAGAAAGGAAAGAGGCGAAGCTTGAATCCATCTTCACTTACTCTATTGATCTAGGTTAAACCACAAAGGCGGTCGAACTCGTCCAAGTGGTCCAACGGGTCTTCCATTGGTAAACCGTGAAACTTATTACTCTACACCATGTATATGAGGCTATTCTTGATTTCAAAGTTATTACTCTGAACAGCTAGTGGTACTATCCTGAACGGAGCATCTCTTGCACCTATGCGTGTTGTACGCCTTTGATTTGCATTTTGTTGAGGTTCTATCTCAACATCTATTGTATCCTTTCTTAATTGATCTCTTTGATGTCTCAAAGCTTTAGGAAGTCTGACGATGTTATCGAGATGCCTGAGAAAATTTTGACTGCCTTTAGACCTTATGTGCATACACGGTATCGATCAGGAGCTCGATCAGTGCAATCGATTTGTTGGTCAAGTGTTTTTTGTTGAGTGCTCGATCGAGTGGTAACTTAAAAGAAAGACATACAAGCAGACAAGCAAACCAAATCAGTATTCAAAGTGAAAAATGTTATAGAACTTAATCTCTAAATTGAATTCCAAACGAGAACAACTTAAACGTCCAAATGGCAGCGGCGCCAAATTGGTATCAATCACCTATTATAATTGTAGTATATTAGGCTTTATTGATCCATAATGACGCGAGCAAATAGTTAAGATGCAATCAATATTTAACAAGTTAAGCCAAGCTGGAAAGGTTTTGCACTATCAACTACTGAATTTAAATAAAGCAGAAACTAAGCAAGACACAACATTAAACTAAAACAGAAGGGAAACTACAGAAATAAGAACATGCAGTGAACTACAAATGCAAGAACAATAATGAAGCAAGGTAAATCAATCAATTAAAGGGAGGTTCTAGAGATGAGATGGTGATTTTAGATCTTTAAGTTCACTAGGTTGCTAAATCAAACAGTGTTGTTTCCTAGACAACAAGCTCATAAGCTAACCAATTCAATCTCTTGACAACAAGCTCATAAGCTCACAAACAGTCGGTTTAACGGTGCTCGATCGGTTTGCTCAGTCGTGCACTCGATCGGTCTGGTCGGATGACTTGATCCGATGGTTGGTCGAGCTATTTTTCTGGTTCACTCGAACACTCGATCGATTCCATGGCTCTGATCCCCTGCTCGATCGGATGCAATATCTACATTTGGTCGATTTGTCCTGATTTGCTTCTTTTCCCTTGGGTAAATACCTGTTTATGCACAAAAACTAAAATGCATGCAATGCAAGGTCTAGATTCTACAAGGGAAGCAAAACAAGGCAAATATGCATAAATGATCAAGTAATGAGACCTAGAATGACAAAAACAATGCATAAAACCAGTGCTAATATGAGTAAAATCCATACACATCAACAATGTTTTTTAAAAGTTGTTGTAAAAATTACCTGAGTAGGAGTAGGACATGAAAAAGCAGTAGCCCCCTCAATGGACGAAGTAGAGATAGGTTCACACTGTAAAAGAAAAATTAGGCTACTTATTTCAAAATTTTACAAGATTGTAACAGACAGAAAAAGTTCACTACAGTCACTAAAGTTTGTAACGATTTATAGCCAAATAAAGTAAAAGGTTTCTAAAGTAGAAAATTACCTCAGTATTAGAAGGACAAGAAACAACAGTACCAACCGCATTTATCTAATTAGTTATAGATTCATATTGTTAGAGAAAAATTCAGTTACTTTACATAATATGTTACAAGAGTATAAACGAAAGAGTTCAATAAAATATACATGCTCAACTATGACACGGTTATGCTCTACAGTAATACATAGATGAATACCTCCAATACTCTGTGTTTGTGCAAATTTGAGCAGTCATAGAAGGCAACTGGTAACTAAGTTTTAGGGAGTGTTTCTGAATATCAATTGCAAAATCTTCATAAAGAATATTGACCAAATCACTAAAATTAGTTCCCTCATCAATGCTAATCAGAGAAACTCCCCTCTCATCATTAATTTCAAATTCCCATTCCACAATCTACAAATTGAATACAGTTCAAGCATCCCTAATAAGTCATGCGAAAACAAAGCAATATCACAACAAAAACATGGTCAGTAAATGAATTATAAATATTTGGGAAAATTGGAATTAAAGGATAAATTTTTACAAATTTGTCCATCTATGCAATCTATAGATAAGATTGGTGACATATGCTTCCATGTAATTTAAATCCTATTATATCCCTAACTTTTTAATTTTTTATAAAAGTTTAAAATATTTCCTAAATTATTTTTAATTTTTATTTTTAATGTTTTCTGGGATAATCATATAAGGCAAAAGTAATATTCTTTTAAATCTTTTACTTGTAGCCGTCGTTTATCTATCTTCTTCTTCACAAATTTTTTTTTGCTTTCATAAACGATTCATGCTCTCTAATAACTCAGAAAAAAAATCTCTATAATCATAAGGAAGAGCAAGTGTTTCTTGGTAGCATCTGGTTTTTAAAATTTTGGAGCTTTGATTCAAGGTAAAATTTTAGGGTTTGAAGTAAATAATTTTGGCAGAAGTAAAAGAAAATAGAATGAATTGGATTTATTTATTTGTAGTATTCATGTTGCTTTCTATGTTGCTACGTACGTTCACACCACGTAAATACTATGGGTATGAAGATTAAAAAATTGCAGCAACGTGTGTTATACTCTAATCATATATTATGCATACGAGAACATGGCGTTTTTATGTATTTGGTTATGATCATATCATGTTTTTTATATATTATTGTCTAGGGATTTATTCTAACGTGTAGTATGTATGTACTGGTTAAGGAGAAGTTTGATTGAAAATAATTTGTTTTACTATTGATTATACGTAAATAGCTTTTTTACATTGTGAGTTGTAACTGTTTGTATTGTTTTTGTGCAGACATGGAAAACAAGTGTCCAAAACGTCTATTTAGAGATGGAAATGAGCCACAAGTGAAAAAGATAAATAACAGCTGTAGAATGTCTTTTTTGGGCAAGATAAAAGAAGCATTGCCATTAGAATATGATGAAGTGAAGAGAGATCCAGTGTTTGCCCATGTCTTTGCAATACACGAAAATAAAATAAGTTAATCAGCTCGTTTGGTACACAGCATCATGTGTAGACAATTGGTAACAAAGAAAAAGCATGAGTTATGGTTTGTGTTTGGACGGAAACCATTAAGAATTTCACTCCAAGAGTTTTATGCAGTCGCTGGGAGGTGTGATTATGAGAATTGGAAAGGTTATAAAGGGTTGTGGAGTAAATTTTTGAAAAAACCACATGCGCAGATTTGCATAAAGAAGTTGATGGATAACATAGAAGATGTTAAGAAGTGGAGTATAGAGGATAGAATCCGTTTCGTCTATATATGTGTGATAGCTGAATTGGTCATGGCTAGGGTGAGACGAAAAAAATCAATCATTTGTACATCAAAATGGTAATGGATCTTCGCAATGTTCGTAACTATCCTTGGGGGCTTAAAGCTTATAATTATCTACTAAGCTGCATTATGAAAAAAGATGTGATTTAAAGAAAACCAAAGTTATGTTCTGGATGGATTCTCATATGCACTTCAGATATGGGTGATGGAAGCACTTCCAGACATTGGATCATTGTTTGGAGAAAAGCTTAACACTGAATTGACTGAAGGTCCTCGATGTTCTAACTGGAAAGGAGCTGCAAAGATATCCTATGAGGACATCATTTTTGTGGAGAGCACATATAAGTCACGTGTGAGTTTATGATTCCCTAGTTAGATTTTAATAGTTTTCACTAGATTTGTGCTACATAGAGACTAAGTTATCGAATATAAGTTCCATTTTAAAAATATTTTAGATCAGTTTTTTCTTGTGAACTGAGAATTCTTTGGTAAATTGTCTTGTATTTTTGTAGGTAATTGTTTCTCCATTCATTTCTTGTTCTGGAAATGAGCATGCAGAATTTGTAAGGCCGGATGAAGTCGAAGATGTTGAAGTGGATTATATGATTGATATGATCAGATCTGGGGAAGATTTTAGAAACCATGTTTGGGGAAGTGTTGAAGATGATGATATAGAAGACGACAAAATTGAAAATTTACAAGAGAACGATGTTGAATGTGAGGATGAGGTAACTGACGATGTAAATGGGCTCCCTCATATGATTGATGAAGCAAACAATGTCTCTGGTTTGATGAAGAGGAAGAGGAAACAGCCTGATCACGGTGCAGAGACACGCAAAAAACAATTGCTTTGTCACCGAGCAGCAGCAGCGACATATTCAATTGAAAATGCTGAATTGAAGTCCTTTCTTAAAGGATTGTTTGATGCTTCTATCTCAAGTATTGAAGCGCGAATGAGAAAACTGGAGGATGATATTTCTTTAGTGAAAGATTTTATCTCTACATCTGAACCTACAAGTAGCGCAAGGAGATCCACACCTTTGCAACCGTCCAATATAACAGATCATCCATGTAAAATTGAGGTACGTAAGAGATAAATATCTATTATTTCGATCGACTTTGTTTATTGCAACATATTTTTTGTTCTTATAATTTTGTTATTCATTCATATTTGATGGCAGGAGGAGATGTCTTTAGATGATGAATTTTTAAACTTTGGTTTGGGTACACAAGAGTTCTTACAGAAATCCATGGGACATTTATCTCAACAATCACAAGTACCCGGGTTCGATGCTACACAGAATTTTCTTCGCAAAGAGGTCCTCTTGCAGTCGAACAAAAATAAAAATGAAGATAAACTTATTAATAACGCGGGTAAAACGGATGAAGATGCTGTCTTGGTGTTCATTCCTGAGGCTAAATGGCAAGCTTTTATGGAATGGAATATGTTGCACAAGTAAGCGTTCAATTATTTATCTCTATTCTTATATAAGGAAAATTTTATGCTGGGCGAAATATAAATTGCTTCTGGTTTTACTTGTCCAGAGACTTAAATTTTGGTCCAAGTGTTATTAATCAAGCATTGCTCGGTCGACTCTCGACACCAAAAAAATGGCTTTACAACGAGGTGAGTTTTAATGTTGCTTTAGTTAATATTACAAACATCTACTAATCACTAAGATTTAAGAAGGTAATATATACTTTTCAGGATATGGATGCCACAATGTATTTATTTCGAGAGAAAGCTTCTTTAGGCCAATTGCAGTTAGCTCGTGTTGGGTTTATGAGTTGTATTTTTGGCATGCAACTCCAAAACGAATACCAGAAGTTTTTAAACAATAAACGCAACTACAAGTGGAGTAGTTTTATCGAAGCTTACGCCAATGGTGAGTTACCTTCTCATGGTAAGACAAGAAAAAAATGGAGATCAGATTTCGACCGTATTTATGCGCCGCTCTTCGTTAATGGTAATCATTGGATTTCGCTGTGCATTAACTTCATTCAAAGAACAGTTGAAATTTTTGATTGTGCTGGTCATTACCACAGATGAAATGTGGATCCATTTGCACAAGCCATCCCTCGAATTGTCAAGGAAATTCATACAAAATCAGATGGGAAAAGTCCACTATTGTCTCCATATACTCTTGTCCATGTGTCGGTGCCGCCTGGACTCAACAAATCAAAGAGTGATTGTGGAGTGTATGCGCTCAAATACATAGAGTGTCATTTTTTAGGTCTGCCCATAGATATGGTGCACGATGATAACATTCGACATGCGCATTACAAGATTGCAGTTGATCTATGGGAAGCAGCAACTGATCCTGTATTCATTGACCGAATGGCAAAATATGAGCCTCCACAATTAGATTCGGATATGGTAGCGATTGATTAGTGTTCCTTTAACGTGTCAACTAATTTTTATTTACACCAAATTATGATTTGTTTTGGTCGTTTTATTGTTCTCTGCATAAGACATATATAAATGTTTCAGTCACAAGTTCTTTGTTTTCAAAATGTTTAAAGACAAGTTTTTGCTTCTGATTTCTTTGGCTGCAGAATTCGGATTTTAACTCTTAAATTTGTTCTGGAAACTAGAAATTGGGATCTTTACAAAGATATAAAGATCACGTTCTGGTTCTTTATGGTTTGACGAGAAACTGTTCTGAAAGTTGGCTTCTTGTAGCGTTGTACCATTCCTGATATGTTCGGTGAAATTGACCATATCTTCTAAACCGTAAATCCAAATCATGATCGGTTTTTTCCTGTAGATTCTTGACACTGTTAGTTACATTTAAACCAAATTTCGTAATTTTCTAGGTTGTTTTGGTCGTTTTATTGTTCTCTGCATCAAGACAAATAAAAATGTTTCAGTCACAAGTACAAGTTGTTGCTTAAATGAAAATAATGATCTCAGCTGAATTGGTTTAATAAATCTGGATTGTAAAAATCAAAATGAGAACATATTGAAGTTTCAAGAATCGCGAATGAGGTAAGAAACAGAAAAGAAATAAAGTGCTAAAGTATTTCAAAACGTAAGATGCGTACTAAGCAAAACAAAAACAAAATGGTCTTCTTGTCCCTAGTGATAATAGTAGCAGCACCTTCTTGTTCCGAGCGACTGATTATACGAGCAGCACCAACCTGGAAAAGAGAAAATTTTCATATACATTACATTTAAACGAAATATATATACGTAGCATGTTTAAATTGTATTGTTGTACTAACCGTTGTTATATTGCTATATCACATGTCTATTTTTTGTGTCCTTCTTGACCACAACGACTGCACCTATGCTTCTTCGACCCTTGTGACGATTGTATCTTGTCTTCAGCTGTTTCATGTCTTCGTTTTCGTCGTCTACCAGGGCCTCTTCGTGTTTCAGGTCGTCTCAAAGAAAGCAAAACAACCTACAAAATAATTTCTACACAGGCCAATAAAGCCCACAACTATGGAATTGGCAAATTTATGTTCAGCCAAGCCCACCATTAAATCAACTAAGCCCACCAAAAAACTCTTAGCTAACAAAACAACCTTTTCATAGATAATCATATATATTTAAATAAATTAATTAAATTAACAGAAACATGGTACCATTATTACTAACAAAAGTTCATAATCCTATTTTTGGCTATAGTAAAATTTAAATATGTATAAATAACAATATTCCCTTCGCGACAACATATGACTTATATTCAATTGAGTATAATATATCTACGAGCAATAAACATACGCAAATTGTATTTTTCACTAATGTAATGTATATCATATGCGAATACACGATTTTCGCCCATAAGTATGAACATTGATACATTTTCAAATATTAACTGTTATTTTATAAATAATGAAAGTAATAAGAAATGCAACATTAAACTTAAATTTAAAAACGGATAACATTCTGAACCTAGTATCTATTTATACTCAGACAAACTCTCTAAATGAATTCATATACTAACTTTGCTAGCTTCATGGAGCTTTTAACTAGTAAACAAGAAACCACTAGCCTTTAGCCCAATAATTATGAGTCAACATCACCAAGTATTAGACTTGGTGAATCTGAAGTACCTGTCTTCGGCACCCAGTGGTCTCAAGCACCTAATCAAAGTGAAAATCTGTATGCTAACCGCACATTAAGAAAAAAGAACTCTTGAACAGGGAAAGAAGATTTGGTATAAATCTCGGCGTGGTAAAACACAAGCAAAGATGCCATTGTAAGAAATGAGCAAAGAGGAGAAGCCTTCTAGAAGCGGATTGTAGCATACTGTGCTGTTAGTCCCAATGTTTCTTGTTTGAAAATGAGACAGCCAAGCCACATTAAACAAAATGGGCAAAGATAAATCAGATTGTTTGTAAGTTTGATGGATCACATTAAGCTGCAACAACTCAGATGGCTTGTGGTATGAATGATGTTGATCTCATTAAGCTAGCCCACGGAGTTTATGGGAGTGATTACAAGCAGAAGTTCAACATAAAGCATGCATGGAGATAGTTTAGAAAGTATCATAAAGTGGTGTGCAGTACATTCTACTAAAGAATCTAACAAGAATAAAAGAAGAAAGGTTGAATCCGGTTCCAAACATTATTATGAATCTTCCCCAGGCCATGGAGAGTTTGGACCTTCTCAAAGTCGTCCACAAAGTGTAAGGCTGCCAAGGGCAAAAGCAAAAGGACTGCCACAAGTTCATCAAAAGTGGAAGTAGGAAGCAGGAATTAGAAAGGATTCAGACTTTGTGTGACAAAAAGCAATGAGATATTGCTTTGAATCAATATGAACATGCTTTGAACGATAAACTTACCAATAAGAAATTGCTTGAATCACTTCTAGCTCCTTTAACTGAAAATGACAATTTCTTTAATTAAAGAACATATGCTACCGGAAGTGTACAACATCAATTTGTATGCTTTCATATGGTTGTGTGGTCGGATTGGTGAAACCACTTCCATGAACTGCATTGATCATTTTGTGGACGGAATAATTGGTTGCTTTGGAGATGAGTAATTAAGAAAACCCATGGAAGAAGATCTTCAAAAGCTACTCAACATAGGAGAGATTCGAGGATTTTTTTGAATTATGGCAAGCATCGATTCAATGCATTGGGAATGGAAGAAATGCCCAACTGCTTGGAAAACCAATGATATTGTTAGAGGTTGTAGCTTCCCAAGATCTTTGCAAATGACACGCGTTTTATGGACCTCTAGGTACTTTAAACAATATCAAAATATTTGATCGCTCTCCTGTTTTTTATAACATCTTAAAAAGGCGAACACAAAAAGTAAAGTATTTAGTCAATGAGAACGAGTATCAATTGGGTTACTATCTCACTGATGGAACTAATCCTAAATTTGCATCATTTATCTAATCTATTTCACTTCCACAAGGTGGGAAAGCATATTTATTTGCAACCCATCAAAAAGCTTGCCATAAAGATGTCAAGGGTGATTTTGGAAATTTGCAAGCTTGATTTGCTATTGCTAAAAATCTGGCTCAATTTTGGGATAACAAAAAAATAGGAAATATTACGCGAGCATATATAATATTTAACAATATATTAGTGGATTTAACAAGATAGGTATACAATTTGATGTCAGTGGATTTAAGCAAGCGGAATCTGCCGGAAATACATGGGTGGATTTAACCTATTTTACATAAACGCCTTCGAATCTCGTTGATATGATGGCCACTAGAATGTGAATTCGTGATCGAGATATGATTCAACAGTTGAAGAAGGATTTGGTCGAGCATAAATGGACAAAAATTTTCATTAATAAAGTTTAAAACTATTATGCTTTATGTTTTATATTATATCTCATGTATGTTTTAAATTTTTTAATTTGCAATAATCATTAAGTTTTTTAAAACTAAAATTGTTAATTTTATTTCAAGTTTTAAATTAAAATTATTTATTAAGAACCACAAGTTAAAACTTACCATTAAAGACACATAAAAACTAAAAACAAAAATACAATATCTAAACATATGTAAATAAAAATAAAAATAAAGCAAATTAAGAAAACAAATTCTGTTGGATTTTTATTAAGGAAATATATTTCCGTTTGAGTTTCAAATTAGTTGTTAGGTTAAGGTTTTGTAATTAAACAAAATTATATTTTGGTTTGGGTTGACAAAATAGTGGCTAGGGTCTAGATATTGTAGTTAAACCAAATTATATTTTCGGTTTGGGTTGACAAATTAGTTGTTAGGGTTTATAATTTGTAATTAAACGAACTTATATTTTGGTTTGGGTTGAGAAAATAGTGGTTAGGGTTTATATAATTGTGTTTATATCGAAATATTGGTGAAACTGGACTCGGAAAGCTCATGGTCACCTTGGACCGCGGTGGTCAAGCACTTTGATCATAGTGTTGACTGAGTTTTGGATGACTTTTCTGGATGATATTCATGATATATAGTACTTTAATATTTTCTTCTTGGGTTCTTCAGTTTGGTTAATTAGCTACGCGAAAGTCAAAATTGTTTTTTCCTAACTGGTCAAAGTCAAAGTAGTTGATTTTTACTAAACCAATTATATTCCGGTTCAGTATTGGCTGGTCAAACTAATATTGCGATTTATTTTTAATTGAGCTTGGTTGATGTTGAAAATCAAATTGTTTTGCTAAAATAGGATTTTATTTTTGGGTTACCGAAAAATAAATTTATATTGATTTCAAACTGGTTTAATTTGTTGGAAATAATATTATGATTTGGACTCGATTAATTCGGTTTGATCCAATTGAACCACTCTAAGTGTTGAATCTACTCCTCGACGAAAGTTTGGTGACTAGCAACTAATGGGTACCAACTATGCAGGAATTTAAATATGTTTTTGACCAAGAATTTTCCAAACTTAAGATTTCTCATCTGACCATTGAAATAGAGTTCGAAGTTCATACCCTTGGGATATAAGCTGAGAAATTGAGCCAAGATGGTGAGAAACGGTCCATCTGTTTTCTTTTTGTGGCATCTGCAAATCAAAGAACACAACCAAAACATAGTAAAAGCGGAATGCAAATAAAGGATGTACGGCATCTCAATTCACAAAATACATAGGCTATATGAAGCTTTTGATACCATTGACATCAGAAAAAGTGTGTTCTTACTTTTCACTTTCCAACCTAAGCCTTAACTAGAAGGTTTCAAAAACATAAGATATAGAAAAGTTTGAACTATGTCCTGCTATGTCACCAAAGAGGGTTCCACTTCTTCTAAAAGCTGGTTTCTACTCATCGTCGCGGTAATTGAAGGTAATCTTCTTACTCTTAGGCTACATCGTTTTGACAACTCTGTTCTTTCTCATCTCCACCTTAGTAGCCTTTCTCACTTGTGTAGATTCAATAAAAAGCTTCCTTCCATTCATGGTAGATGGAACAGTGTTTTCCACTTTCTTAGGATCCTCAACCATATTGATATACGCAAATCTACTCAATTGACCTGTTTTTTTTTTGTCTTTGGCAAGGTAAATGTCTTTCACATCTGTAGTAGAGCTGAAATGCTCAATCAAGCGTATCTTGCTTTCATGCTCCAGAAGAGTTGTGTCAAATTCACTGACATACGACATGTATAACTCGATGTAAGCATATTGGAGATACATAGGGTAACCACAACAAGTGTTACCTCTCAATTTCAAAGCATATTTTGCTTCTTGAGCAGAAGCAAAGCGAATGATAGCCGTTTTGCCATCCTTATCCTCTTCTTTTGTATGAATTTAAAATTTAATGGCAGGAGCAACATCTTTGAAGAAATCTTCAATAGCAGATTTATCAATTATGGGATTGAGACCAGAGACAAACAGTGAATCTGGCTGGTAGTAATCATCCGTTTATGAATTATCTGAGCTAGAAGGACTCCATGATGTAAGTTCTTTGGATGAATCATCTTTTGTTGGTAGCAAAGCAATGGATGATATGAGAAAAGCCACATCTTCATTGAGACCACATTGTTTGAGAGAAGCCACATCTTCATTGAGAGAAACCATATCTTTTTGTAAATCCTCGTTTGTTAGCAGCAAAGCAATCAATGATCTGAGAGAAGCCACATCTCCTTGGAGAGAATAACCCACATTTGTTCTCAAAAGATTCAAGCCTTGGGGAAAACCTTGCATTCATCCTCACTTCTACTCTTTCTCCAATCACCTTCACAATATTTGAAGATATTTCTCTAGTTCTTGGTCACCATATCCATGACTGTTCAGACTTAACCGTTGCTTTAGCATTTCCATTTTTATTCTACTCATTCCTCTTAACATCCCAAAAACCTTTAATAGACTTATTCTCATGTATGTCTCGGATAAAGTGATCAAATGATGGGTCTTCTGCTTGATTTGGTCATGTATAAAAATAACTCTCTTACATTATCCTTCATAACTATTTTATTCACACACAACTATTACATAAAAGATTATGAAACCCATTGGAAGTTTTAACTCAATCATCAATAATTATAACTCAGACATCACTATAACATAACTCAACCACTCATAACCCGAAAACTTAGTCATCACTAAAATATAACCCCCATCACAAACCATAACTAAGCCATCAGTAAACCATATATGACCGGCGCCATGGATAAGTCTTCATGACTTCATCATCAAAAACTCTTTTTGCACTTTGAAATGGTATTCTATTGATTATCTAATCGCGGATAAATCTTCCATCTTAAATTTTTATGAGAATAGACTCCTCTTGTACTAAAAGTCTTCGAGTGTAATCCCTTCCTTTTTCTTCAGAAATAACCTTAGCCATCTGATAAATATAATAGATAATCATAAATCAGTTGTAAAGCATAACATAACTAAGCGGCAATATAAAGTAAACAAACTTTGCCACAAATACATTGACAATAACAACTAAGTTATCTGTAAGGTATCAAGGGGATGTTCGTTTGGTAATACATGAATACTAATGTTCAAAAATCAAAGAACAATTAGAAGAAGTTACATACACAAAAACAACCCTACTTACTTTTAGTGGCATTACCTGCAATCATAAACAAAACAAACATAACTTTGCAAGAGAAACACATAAATAGAAAAAATTTAGTTGTGAATTAAATCAAATAAGACCAAGAGCGAATAGAAAACCCAAGAAGCACAAGCAAGACAATGTACGATGATGTGTGTAAGGACGTTGGTACGACGACGTGTATGAGAACAACTCTGTTGTGAAAGATGAATTCATTTCATATATATCCCTTCTTTATTCTATTTTGTGATTAATCGTCAATAGTGGCTTATCCACCAAGTGTTGTCCACATGGATCTCGTACTTTTGAATGTGTTTTCATTTTTATATATCTTATATATGAAAAATATAAAGGATTTGTATCACTATTTTTTGCTCTTGATTAATCAGGACTCGAAAGTGAAAGCTTTCTAATTAACAGTCTTATATTTAATGGAAACTTTTTTGAAGAGAGTTTTAAGAAGAAACAACTATATCATTGTTTCACTCGTTATCCAACATATGTATTTTACGTGTTGTATATTTTCTATATATCTTCCACATGATGAAGTCATGAAGACTTATCCATGGCGCCGGTCATATATGGTTTACTGATGGGTTTAAACAATCAAGATTATTCTTCCAAATGCAGAAGTTACCTCGATAAGAACGGGTTTAAACATTTGACTTCTGGCCTGCCACTCAGCTTTTGTATTGTTTTACTAGTTCACAAGCTGTTCATGAGGAGAGTCAAGGGGCTGATGTGGGTATAGATATGATGGATGAGGATAGTTCAGAAGGTTTTCACTTCGAAGAGACTCAGGGAAGACAAGCTAGTCTTAAAGATTCCCATAAAAAGATCAACCTTCTTCATAGGTGGAACAAATTTCAAGATAAGACAATCAAGGCATTGATTTTTGATTTGGAAGAATAATCTTGATTGTTTGAAAATAAGTTTTTGAAAAACAAAAACCAAAATCTCTTCCAAAATCCACTAAACATTCAAGGCCCTAGTCTAAACTGAAGCTTGCTTTGATTTGATCTCATTCCTTTTTTATTAGAACCTTAACTTGAATTGATAATTATGTGGTTGTGATTTGTTTCAAACTCATGCATACCTTGTATACATATTTGGATTTTTTTCTCTCTTTTTACCATTCTTTTGTTGATCCAAATAGCTGATAATAAGCTTGATCACTCAAAGACTTGAAGTCCTTCTTATAATTCTCGTCATGGTCTGAGCTCCCCCTATTTGCTCTATCATACTCCTCATTGTAATTCCCATTAGATTGGGCAAGGTTCTCAACCAGCTCTCATCCCTCATCCAGATATGTGTTTAGGAAGCACTCTCCTGTATAGTGTGCTGAGAAGTCCTTAGTGAACCCATGGTGTGGGCATTGAGATTTGATATCCCTTGAACTGTTCCCATGCTTCACACAACGTCTCTCTGTTCTTCTGGACAAAGCTTGAGATTTCATTTCTAAGACGGGTTGTGAGGGAGTTGGAAAAGAGCTTGACAGAAAAGCACGCTTACACCTTCCCAAGTGGATATGGAACCAGCAGGCAAGCCTTTTTCCCATTGGTGAGCCTTGTCTCCAAGTGAGAAAGCAAAGAGGCAAAGCTTGAATCCGTCTTCCCTTACTCCATTGATCTTGGTTAATCCACCATGGATATGAGGCTATTCTTGATTTCAAAATTATTATTCTAACGGCTGGTGGTACTATCCCGGACCTCTGGACATGGCTATTAGGACCATCTCCAGCACCTACATGTTCTTTTGGTATCAATTACCTAGTATAATTGTAGTATAAAGGGCTTTATCGATCCATAAGGACGCGTGCAAACAGTTCAGATGCAATCAATATTTAACAAGTTAAGCCAAGCAGGAAAGGTTTTAAACTATGAACTACTGAATTTAAATCAAGCATGAATTAAGCAAGACACAACATTGAACTAAAACAGAAATGAAACTACAAAGATAAGAACATGTAGTGATCTACAAATGCAAGAGCAATAATGAAGCAAGGTAAATCAATCAATGAAAGGGAGGTTCTGGGGATGAGATGGTGACTTCAGTGGAGACCTTTAAGTTCACTAGGTTGTAAAATCAATCAATTACAAACATCGCTGCTTCCTAGACAACAAGTTCATAAGCTACCCAGTTCAATCTCTTAACAAAGCTATCAAATTCAAATCACTTCCTAATCTCAACTTTTGGCTAATGAAACATGAAATGAATAGGCACTAAGACTCTGCTCATTAATGTCAAATAATACTCTAGATAACCAATCTCTTGGGCTAGACATGAAATTCTCTGGTATTAGATTATCCGGCATTCCATTCAACACCTCTCAGGCGTGGAAGCCTGAGAACTAATCACCAATTGATCAGAATTGGCTTAGTGTTTGATACTAGGATATTACTACCAATTACCCTAGAGTACTATCATGTGCTTGTTGTACAATAGGTATCAGTCCAATCAGGTGTGATGCTAGCAATCAAGATATATCAGAAAGGATTAAGTCAATCAAAGTATAAATGATTTTGGCTTTCAATGATCCTAATCGAACATGTTAAACATGCGATAAATGTAAGGCTGCAAAACATAGACTATCATGCATAAGCTAAAACGTAATGATTATCAACACTAGCAAGAAGACAGAACAGAATAAGTAAATAGCAAGTGAGTAAAACAGAAAGCACAAATGGATAGAAGATCCTGAGGATGAGGTTATTGATGTAGGTGGAGTATGTTAATCTACTTAGAGTATTAACAAACAACAAACATACTAATCCCTAGACAATGAACATGAATACTAGTTAATCCAATCTCTTGGCAGAAACTATCATGTTTACAACACTTCCTAATCACAAATCTCTTTGATGAAACATGAAGTAAATAGGCATGAAGAAACAGTCCACTAATGTCAATAAACTTCTTAGACATCTAATCTCTTAGGCTAAGCAAGTATATCTCTGGTATTATTTGTTCAGACATTTCATCAAACACTTGGTAGGTGCTAAAATGTCTTGGATCTAATTCCACTTGATCAGAGAAGAATTAGCTATGAATACTCTAATTCAGAAGAGAACAAACAAATCTAACTTAAACTCTCTAACATTCTCCACCTAATCTATCCCATCCTCAAGAATCCTAACACTACTCTGACACAGAAATCATGTTAAACATCATAAACCCAGAATCTTTCAAAACATGCATAGTAATAAAGATGACGGGAAGTAAACAACAATGATCAAATAACTAAGTGCAAACTCTTAATAACTTAAAAGAAATCTAAATAACAATTTTCTAGTTTGTTTTGGTGGCTAACAACAAAAACCTAAGGGTAAAAAACTCGATCCCTTGGGCGATGCCAAAAGAGACCTATTTATAACCATGTTTGGGCAAAACTTAAAACATAAAACGACAAAGTAAAAAACGGTTTAAAAGTTCTAGTGACCCTGTTGGTCGAGTGAGCGTGTCGAGTAACACATAAATTCTTCTCTGCATTATTGTAGCTTACTCGAACATGTATATCGAGTGAGTGTGTTAAGTGATCTTTGAAATCATCTGCTACTCCTTTTCTTTGCTCGATCGTGTCACTCGAGTGTGTGCATCTTCTGACAGGTGATTCTGCTTCGCTTCCCTTCTGCTCACTCGATCAGCTACTCGGTCGGGTACGTCTGCTGCTCACTCGATCGTCGATGTATTTGCAATGTATCTCTGATGCTTACTCGATCATCCTACTCGATCTTTTGCCTGTCGAGTGATACTTGTCCCTCTGCTTTGCTCTGCATGTCTGCTTAGTACCTGAAACACTCTAATATGAAAAATGTATGCAAGACATGCATGATATGCACAAAACCTACCTAAGTATGCAAAACATGCAGAAAGTGATCAATACGATGCAAATCAACAAGTCAATGATGCTGAAAAGATGATGAATACATGCTCAAAAAGTGATAAAATACAGAGTTATCAACTCTCCCAAACTTACTCTTTGCTTACCCTCAAGCAAAGAAAAAAGAAACAAAGTGGAAGAGAGGTTTGAAAATGGGGTCTCATAACCTGTAACTTGCAAGATAGAGCAGTTATAATCAATGTCCTGGTTACTAAGTCTTTGATGCATGCTGAGAGAACTTTACTTAAATACTTTAGACAAACTCATCAAATCCGAAATTGATTCTATACCTTTATCTACACATGCATTCAAATCATTCATTACTCAAGAATATGAAACTCATTCTATCCCTTGATCTACACATGCATTCAAATCATTCATTCCTTTTAGCATTCATTACTCAAGAATATGAATCTGGTTGTGCTAGGCTTAACAAACTCACTTGGTTAGGCAGAAAAAGGTTTTGAAAATCAAGAGGGCTTAAACAATTTTAGGATCTCTCAATAAATGGATTGAGCTTTAGGGAGAATGCTAAAGGTGAGGACCAACAAATGCATACAAGAATAAAACCTTGACTACCAAATGGTTCCCAAGTGCTTACTCCTAATCATCTAAACCCGAATGATCCCTAAGTCTACTCTTCAACATCATTCCCATTTTTTTTCTTTTTGCCTTAGGAGAAGTTTCTTATCAATACTAATGGATAGGGGATTTCTTCCTTACTATGGTTCTGTTTTCTACTTATGTTATGACATCAAAACTTTTTCTCTTTCTTTACATAACAGAACCATTCTCTGTATATCATGCTATCCCCACAAAAATCAATCACTAGAGTATAAACCTCTTAAAAAACATTCTACTCCTAAGGACACAACTTTTTCTGTTTCTCTTCTTTCTTTCCACAATCATTCCAATCCCAAACCCAAGTAAGAATCCAGACCTAGTCTTATCTGATTTAAAAGTGAAAATCAGAACTACTCATGATTTTAATCCTGTCTGCTCATACCTAACACGTTCTCCCCAAGCATAATCCGGTAAAAGACCTACCACTCAACAATTATCAATTGCCTTGAAAGAAAATGATAGGCTGTGGGTATGGAAAAATGATCAAAAGAAAGATCAGCTACTTGGATCAATAAGAGTGGTGGAAAGAGGAAGATGATCCAATATGTATATGGTGATCATGAGTATGCAAGCAAAACACAACCAGATAATTGCAAGTCAAGATTAAATTCTTATAAGGTAAGGAATGAGATCAGATCACAATATGATTCAACCAAGTTCTAGAATGCTCTTCATGAATTCAATGTTTGTTTCAGGCTTACTTCAAGTTCAATCATCATGCATCAAAAAGCTAAAAACTAGGGCATTGATCTCAACTAGTGAATCATAGCAAGTTAACAAAGTGTAAATCATCATCGCCCCCTATGCTAAACTGTCACCAACCCACTCATGCACATAACTCCTTGCGTTTTACAGCTGCTCAGCTTCACTACCCAAGTTCGGTAGCTGAGTAGTTGGTACAACAAAGTGAATGAGGGTGATGTATCAGTTGTATCACCTCGTAGTAGTGTCCCATCTGCTGCGGTTAACAAGAGATCCGTAAGTGCAAGATCAATCATCTCCAACTCCCTGTTGATCAATGTCCATGTTGTCTCGCTTGCGAAGAGCACGTTTGCAATTGATCGATGGAAGTAGCGAACAACAGGACTTCTGATGTGGTTGCTCTGGGTCCTAGATGAAGCAAACTTCTTCTCGTTCCCAATTGTTTCCCAAAGAGCCAGCAACTCATCCATATCAATCTTTTGCCTAGTCCCTGTTCCATTAGGGAATCCAAACAAACCCTCTAACTCTTTGATGGTAAGAAAATACTCATGATCATGGATGGTGAAGGTGATGTATCCCAATCCTCCATCTAACTCTATGTCTGGATCATCCTCATAAAGATGTATACCAAGCGTACAGAGGAATTGTATGGTCTCTTCTCTGTATACGTTGCGCAGACTAGTCATGAGTGTGTGGAGATGACAGTGCTCGAACATATACTCGACATCATCAGAGATAGCCAGCTCATCTATTGTCTGCTGGCAAGGATACCTCGTGCCCTGAAACTCATGCTGCTGAAATAGCTTGTAATACTCTCTCGGGGCTAACCACTTCTCTGTCTTCTTCTTCTGCATAGACTTGCGAGCTGGGACAGGTGGGTTCTCTTCGAGCTCGTAATCACTGTCTTGATCCTACAACTTCATTGGTTTCTTACCTGAAGACTTATTGTCTCTGCTTCTTGCCTGAGATGGACCAACACCTGACACTTTCTGATATGTAGCTTTCTTCTTCTCCATATAGACTTTGGACATAGACTGAGGAGATGCACGCTTTGTTAGTTTACAACCATACTTCTCACGCATCTCATGCAACAAATCTCTTGACATTATGGTACTGAAACAATTGGAACTCAATCTAAAAGTTAGCTTGTTAGTGTGCCAAATATCAAGATAAAATAGCTAGTTTATAAAGAGAAATGCAAAGAAAAGTAACAGTTAGCAAAATTTTCACTTTCACACTGATTAGAGTGATGCTTGGTCGAGTGAACCTAGTCGGTGAGACAGTGTCGAGTGGAATGAACAAGTCGAGTGCGCTTCCTTGTTCGAGTTAAGACGATGCTATATGCATGAGATTCGAGTGAAGGTGTTCCTTCGAGTGAGGGAGGCGCGCTGGTCGATTAAGGTGAGTACTCGGGTTGCTTTTTCGTCGAGTAAGTGCGTCACTGTTGAATGAATTGAGTGGGTCGAGTGAGGTGAGTCTAGTGGTGAGAATGTGAGGTTAAATCCTTGGCTAGTCGATCGAGTGAAAAGTGGGGAGTTGACGCTCGAGTGAGAGGGTTGAGTACTCTCGGGCGAGGACCGAGTGAGCTTCAATCGTCGAGTAAGGTTGAAGTGAGGGCTTGTCAGTTCGTTAGTCGAGTGAGGCAGCCTTCAGTCGAGTATCTTCTCCGTAGAGTGAAAGGCAACGACGAGATTGAAAGCTTCCATCAAGTAAAGACGAGTATTGTCGAGTGGTGGTGATGTTGAGTGGTGGTGACGACGAGTGAAAAGGAGATGATGATGGTCGAGTGAAAACGGCGGCAATCGAGTGAGTATGGATGCTGGTTGAGTGATAAAATCGAAGGAGATGAGAGAGAGAGGTGAAGTTTGGTGAGAGTGATGATGGGCGAGATGAGGATAAAATATGTGTGATTTGGGTGTGTGTTGAGTGAAATGAACGTTGGGTAGGGTGAGGCACATTTTTTTTTTTTTTTGCTCACTTGACAAGATCACATTAAATAATTGTTTTCCACTCTATATTTTTCACTGTGTCATAACTGATTCTACATCCGCACCTCACTCTGTTTTCAACTCCTCTCATATCATTGCATTACTCCATCTATCTGAAATCCTGACCAACAGAAAACCAAAAACAAAAATCAAAAACACAAAAATCCTAAGCAATATTTACAGGATATCTTTAGGACTTCCTCCCAAGTGAGCTTGTTTAAAGTAACTTAGCTAGACTGTTTTTGCCCTTTAGGCTTTTGGAGGCTCATAGAGATGTATGGAGGACCTCTTGACACGTTGACCATTCACAGTGAACTCGCTGCCATCCTTGTTAAGCAGAGTGATTGCACCAAATGGCAATACATCCTTGATTTCAAACGGTCCAGACCATTTAGAATTGAGCTTTCCAGGGAACAGCCTAAGTCTAGAATTGAACATCAAGACTTGATCACCAGCTTTCAATTCCTTAACAACAATCTTCTTGTTATGAAAAGCCTTGGTTTGCCTTCTTGTAGATTTTGGAACTTTCAAAGGCATCAAGTCTGATTTCCTCAAGTTCATGGATGTCAAGAACTCTCTTTGCTTGGACTGCATCAATATCCAAGTTCAGAAGCTTGATAGCCGATAGCCTTATACTCAATCTCAACAAGGAAATGACATGCTTTACCATACACCAACTGAAAAGGTGTCCTTCCTATGGGTGTCTTGAAAGCTGTCTTGTACGCCCATAGAGTCTTATCCAGCTTGGTAGACCAATCTTTCTTCGAAACACAAACAACTCTTGATAAGATTCCTTTTATTTGCTTGTAAGAAATCTCAACTTGTCCACAGGTCTGGGGATGGTAGGCTGTAGACACCTTATGCTTCACACCATACTTCTTCAACATGGTTTCAAAAACTTTGTTTATGAAATGTGTACCACCATCACTGATCACTGCTCTTGGTACTCCATATCTGGAAAAGATGATGCTCTTGAACAGTTTCTGAACAACCTTGTGGGACTTGCAATGGCTTCAACCCATTTTGAGACATAATCAACTACAACCAGTATATAGACACTGCCATTTGATGGAGAGTTGAACAGTTCCATGAAATCAATTCCCGAATTATCAAAAATTTCTACTTCCAAGATCGGGTTCTGAGGCATCTCATTCCTTCTGTTGATGTTACCCATCCTCTAGCAGGCGTCACACTTGGTGATGAACCTGTTTGTATCCTTAAACAAAGTTGGCCACCAAAGGCCTGCTTGTAGAATGAACTGTTTTGAATGTGGCGAAGTGTCCTCCATATGCGGATCTGTGACAGTGCTCAAGCACTCCCTGCACTTCCCCTTCTGCTATGCATCTCCTAAACAGCCCATCTGAACCCCTTTTGTAGAAGTAAGGTTCGTCCCAGAAGTAATGGTTGATATCTCTGAAAAACTTCTTTTTCCTATAAAGATCCATGTCTGCAGGAATCTCCCCACAGACCTTGTAGTTCACAACATCCGCGTACCAGGGCATACTCTCTGAATTGACTACTAGACATTGAAGCTCCTTCATAGACATTCTTGTTTGATGCATCTTCTTGCATATCTCAACAACCATAAGATGTTATTCAGGCATGGAATCATCAATAGGGACTGTATCTTCTATCCTCAATCAGGAAAGGTGATCTGCAACACCATTTTCTATGCCCTTCTTTTCAACAATCTCCATATAAAATTCCTATAACAGAAGTATTCATCTTAACAGTTTCGGCTTAGTATCCTTTTTTTAGTATATGTGCCTTAGTGCAGCATGGTCTGTTTAGACTACTACTTTTTATCCCACCAAGTAAATTTTGAATTTCTCAAACGCAAAGACTACAGCCAGAAGTTCCTTCTCTGTTGTTGCATACATCTCTTTTGTCTCATCAAGAGTTCTGCTTCTATAGTAGATGACATGCAGTTTCTTCTCTATTCGTTGCCCCAACACAGCCCTATTGCATAATCAGAAGCATCACACATTATCTAAAAAAAATGATCCCAATCTGGATCTTGGAATATTGGTGCTGAGACTAACGCTTCCTTGATCTTGTTGAAAGCTTTCAGACAGCTCTCATCAACTACAAACTCGACCTCCTTGCACAAAAGTCATGTAAGGGGTCTTGCAATTTTTGAGAAGTCCTTGATGAATCTTCTGTAAAACCCAGCATGCCCAAGGAGACTCCTAATATCCTTGACTGTCTTGGGAGGCTGCAACTGAACCAAGACCTCAGTCTTTGCCTTATCAACCTCAATCCCTTTCTCTAATACCTAGTGTCCCTACACTATCCCTTCGTTCATCATGAAGTGGCACTTCTCCCAGTTGAGCACTAGGCTCGTCTCCTCACATCTTGCCAATACCCTGCAGAGATCCAACAAACATGAGGAGAAGGAGGAATACCCTATGGCCCTTCTATATTTTCTAAGCTCAGTGACTAGCAACTCTAATTCCTCATTATTCAAGCTAGCATTCACAATGACAGGATAAGTAGAGTTGGATCCAAGGAATACATACCTCACTCCTGAGGGTAGCGGTTTGAGCTCAACCTTGGGAGCTTTTAACTCTGACCAATCATCATTAGCTAGATGAGTGATCGGGATGCCGCTGACTTCCTCTTCTACTGAGCATACCTCCTTGACAGATTCATCCAATTCTTTAAAACGTTCTGAGTCATCAGTTGCCTTATACGTATTCAGCAATATTTCGTAGACTTTGGTCTCAGCATGAAGAAATCCATCTGATTCATTCTTTGTCAAAGCTGTCTTGATATGATCCTCCTCAACAAGTTCTTATAAAAGTTCATCAGCTAACTGATCCATCTCCTCTATCCAGAACACCTTGCCATTGATCGTTGGTTTCTTCATAGACTCCTTGATGTCAAATGTCATCTTGAAGTTTTCTCCCAATCATAGATAAATTTTTCCTTTCTTAACATCAATGATGGCTCTTGTAGTGGCTAGGAATGGCCTTCCAGGAATCAAGGGATCCTTAGGCTCTTCATCCATTTCCAAGACAACGAAATCTGTAGGGACTTCAACAACACCAATACTTATTGGCAATTTTTCCAAGAGTCCATGCGGGAGCCTCACTGATCTATCAGCTAGAATGAGAGATATGTTGCATGCCTTGTATCTTGTGAAGCCTAAACGCTTAGCCTCGGACAATGGCATTATACTCACTAAAGCTCCAAGATCACATAGGCACCTGCTGAAAGATAGAGGGAAGGATCCAAGATCCTTAAGCTTCAAGGAAGTAATCTTGTTCTGGATAATGGCACTGCATTCATAACTCAATATCACCATGCCTTGGATTTCTTTTGCTCTCTCCATAACCAAATATTTGAGGAACTTCTGATAAGGAGGGACAAGTACGAATGTATCCAGCAATGGCATTCTCAACTCAATCTCTTTCACTTGCTTTTCGAATAAAGCCTTATACTTCTCAGCTGGTAGAGGTGGTTTGTATGGTGGGGGAACGTATCTCGCAGACTTATCTTTGGAAGCTGTAGGTGTTTCAGCATATTTCTCAGCAGGTTGAGGAGCTTATTCAGGTACGGCTTATGATTCTTTCAGATGAACAATTGGATCTTCATTCTGACATACATCCTCCCCTTCCAAGTCTTCACTGTCCTCAGTCACATCAAAAGGTCCTTGTTTGGGAGGCAAGTTTTTACCGCTCCTCAGCGTGATGGCATGAGCAAATTTCTTAGGATTCTGAACAGCTTTTCTTGGGATTTGGCCAGGCTTTGGGGCAGAAGTAGAAGCAGTTTTTCCCTCCATATACTTGATCTTGGAATTCAGAGTCTCAAACTTCATATTCAGATCATTGTATGAGCAGTCCAATCTCTAAGTCAGCTCAGCAAACTTCTTAGCATTGTCCATGGAGCCACTTACTTGTCCTTTGAGGAGTTGCTGAAGCATGTTTTTCATGTCATGGTCTGGGGCCTGAGGAGGTGGAGCGTGTTGAGGTTGGAATCCTAGTGGTGGAGGTGGTCCTGCTAGAGGTTGGTAACCTTGTTGAAATTGTTATTTGGGCACATAACCTTGGTTGTAAGGCACAAATGGTTTGTTTTTCCCCTGCTGCTGTTGTTGTGGAGGTGGATAAACCTGATCTTGGGATTTGCATCATTGGTGCTCCTATAAGACAGATTGGGATTCTGCTTATAGGGATTGTATCCCTTTTTGTATCCACCTTGTTTTGGACATAGCTTATCTCCTCTGATTGTTCTCTCTCCCCATCCAGAATCTGGAAAGAGTCTCCTTCAGAGACGAAATGGATGTTCTTTTGCTGGCTCATCAAGAGTTTGTCCAGCTTATCATTCATAGCTTTCATCTCCTTCTTGTACTTTTCATCAAGTTTTGTGCTTGCCCTGATGGTTCTGTCATAATCCTCATTGTAGTTGCCATCAGATTGGGTTAGGTTCTCAACAAGCTCCCAACCATCGCCGACGTCCTTGTTCAGAAAGCTACCTTTGCTGGCAGTGTCAAGTAACATCCGGATCTTTGAGAGAACGCCCCGGTAGAGAGTTCTGAGGAGAGACTCCTTGGTGAATCCATGGTGGGGGCACTGAGATTGATAACTTTTGAAGCGCTCCCATGCTTTACAGAGTGTTTCACCATTCTTCTGAGTGAACCCAGAAATCTCGTTGCGCAGACGTGTAGTTCTGGAGTTGGAGAAAAACTTGGCAAGAAACGACTGCTTGCATTGATCCCACGAAGTGATAGATCCTAGAGGAAGAGTTTTCTCCCATTGATGAGCTTTGTTACACAGAGAGAATGGAAAGAGTCGTAACTTGAAACCGTCCTCACTGACTCCATTGATCTTGGTGAGACTGCAGAGACGATCGAACTCATCGAGGTGATCCAGGGGGTCTTTCTTAGGCAGACTATGAAATTTATTTTGCTGCACCATGGAGATCAGGCCACTCTTGATCTCGAAGTTCTTGATCTGCACGGTTGGAGGCACTATATCCTGACGATGGGTATGGTTGCGTGGAGCATCACCAACTCCGATCCGTGTAGGTGCCAGTGATGGAAATTGTTGTTGAGGGTTTTCCATCTCCACTTGTGGTGGTATAACTCTGTTCCGTTGCTGTCTTGATGCAGGTACCAAGCTATCAATATAGTCGGAGGGCTGGAACAAGTTCTATGTGCCTTGCGACCGTGTGTGCATACAACTCAAATCAACTTCGCTTGCGAGACGGTTGAGTGTGTCAGTCGAGAAGGAGTAGTTGAGCAAGACTTGTACCTGAAAGAACAGAGTGAGTAACTATATTGAATGTTGAGTAAGAACTTGATCTTAGCAAGTCTGAAATCTCAAATGTAACAAACAAACACCGAAATGGCAGCAGCGCCAAATTGATTCTAGGATTTTACTACCAATTACCCTAGAGTACTATCATGTCATTACAGTACAATAAATATCATTCCAATCAAGTGTGATGCTGGCAATCAAGATATATCAGAAATGATTAAGTCAAGCGAAGTATAAATGATTTTGGCTTTCAATGATCCTAAGCAAACATGTTAATCATGCGATAAATGTAAGGCTTCAAAACATAGACTATCATGCATAAGCTAATGATTATCAATACTAGCAAGAAGACAGAACAGAATAAGCAAATAGCAAGTGAATAAAACAGAAAGCACAAATGGATAGAAGATCCTGAGGATGAGGTTATTGATGTAGGTGGAGTATGCTAAACTACTTAGAGGTGTTTAACGAACGACAAACATACTAATCCCTAAACAATGAACATCAAATACTAGTTAATCCAATCTCTTGGCAGAAACTATCATATTTACAACACTTCCTAATCTCAAATCTCTTTGATGAAACATGAAGCAAATAGGCTTGAAGAAACAGTCCATTAATGTCAATAAACTTCTTAGACATCTAATATCTTAGGCTAAGCGAGTATATCTTTAGTATTAGTTGTTCAGACATTTCATCAAACACTTGGTATGTGCTGAAATGTCTGGGATCTAATTCCACTTGATCAGAGAAGAATTAGCTATGAATACTCTAATCCAGAAGGGAACAAACAAATCTAACTTAAATACTCTAGCAAACTAACATTCTCCACCTAATCTATCACATCCTCAAGAATGCTAACGCTAATCAGACACAAAAATCATGTTAAACATCATAAACCCATAATCCTTTAAAACATACATAATAATAAAGATGACGGGAAGATAAACAACAATGATCAAAGAACTAAGTGCAAACTCTTAATAACTTAAAAGAAATATGAATTACAATTTTCTGGATTGTTTTGGTGGCTAACAACAAAAACCTAAGGGTAAAAAACTTGATCCCTTGGGCGATGCCAAAAGAGACCTATTTATAACCATGTTTGGGCAAAACTTAAAACATAAAACGCCAAGTAAAAAGCGGTTTAAAAGTTGTAGTGACCCTGTTGGTCGAGTGAGTGTGTCGAGTAACACATAAATTCTTCTCTGCATCATTACAACTTACTCGACCATGTATCTTGAGTGAGTGTGTCGAGTGATCTTTCAGTCATCTCCTACTCCTTTGCTTTGCTCGATCGTGCCACTAGAGTGTGTGCATCGAGTGATAGGTGATTATACTTCGCTTCCCTTCTGCTCACTCGATCAGCTACTCAATCGTGTACGTCTGCTGCTCACTCGATCGTCGATGTATTTGAAATGTATCTCTGCAGCTTACTCGATCAGATGCAACATCTACACTTGGTCGATTTGTTCTGATTTGCTTCTTTTCCCTTGGGTAAACACATGTTTATGCACAAACACTACAATGCATGCAATGCAAGGCCTAGATTCTACAAGTGAAGCAAAACAAGGCAAATATGCATAAATAATCAAGTAATGAGACCTAGAATGACAAAAACAATGCATAAAACTAGTGCCAAAATGAGTAAAATCCATACACATCAATTGCTTGTTATTTCTTGCCTTCTTGCTTGTTTATCGACCCTTTTAGTCCTGATTTCTTGCGTAGAATTTATTGCTTGTCAATGTCCTTAATTTCAGATCTGTAGATTTGATCGTTAGGTAAATAATATGTTTCCTCGGCAGTGGTGATGCGTGTCTCGAAGGGCTGACCTTTGTTGTCGCTCAGATCTTGACCATGGTGCTTGGTTCCTAACTCGCAATTAGCCCAAGGAGTCTAGACCATAGCAAACGATAGGAGCCGGAGTTAGAATATCTTTCATATTTTTGCAAAATATTACTTTTCTATTATGTATAATTTTCAATGGATTCAACTAAGTATTCTTTGGTAACTTTTTTCTTGTAAAACTTTACTAGAAGTAATAAAGAGCATTTTTGGGTAAAATGACGAGTTGGATCTGAATAAAAACTCCCCTTCCTTCCGTCGGCCTCATCCGGGTTGGGGGAAAGAGTTCTCGTCCGTCCCGACCGGAAGGGTTGCAAAGCCTGGACGATCGCGCGAACGAAGAGGGACGGCTAGCCTCGAGCGCATCGGCCATGGTTATCCCGACTTACATGTATCCTTCTTTGGGAACCTCGACCGGCAGCGTTCGGACGGAACCGTCAACTGTGGTGTCCCGTCCGGGTCGTCATATTTGGCTCATCCGGCCGTGCGGCGACGGTATGGGGGCATTACATAAAATGTATTATTTATACACAATAATGGATATATAAGAAATTTAATGAACGACCACAAGTTTGATTCTTCGATTTTCTTAGGGCATATTAATCTATTCCATTAATGATTAAAGAATTAAATTTGTAGCCTCCATAATGCTGCATTTATTTATCTCTTTATCTTTGTTGCCCAAATTGTTTCAACCTCGTATGTACACACTCGTTTTGTTCTTGTTTAATTTTTTATGTGTTGATCATTGTTTGTGATCTTACATCTAGACCTTCTCTAAAGATCTTAAAGAAGTTGTGGCTACCGTCTTATACGCATTAATTTGTATTATAGTTCCTGAACAAAGTAAGCAGCTGAAAAGAGTGGCTTCCCTACAAATAGGAAAGGCTTAACCTTAGAGAAGTTTCTACAAAGTCAGCTTATCACATAGCCTAGCATGTAAGGAGGTTGATGTTTTTCTTTTGTATGATCCAAAACATTAGGTTACGAAGATTATTTAGTTTATTAAATGTAATACATGTTATTTATGTTTTGTGTAATAAATGTTTTTGAAACTTAATCCAATAAATAACATGTATATAAAAATCCCATTAAATATATTTTGCAAAACATGGTTTAAATATGCAAATTATAAATTAATTATATTAAATCTATATGGTAAAAAATGGTACAACAATAAAGAAAACATCACTAAACGTGTATGATAGTACCATATATTCTACTATTCGAGTACCACTATTTTCTTCTACAATACAAAAAAGATATTAACTAAAATACGCTATTATAGGGTACATTAAATAGCATAGCCAAATTACATTATTGTATATGATCACCCTAAGATGGTTTCGACAAACACATCGTTTATAAATGCCCCGGCCCAACAAAAACAAGGGCCCTAGGGCAAAAAAAAAAAAGGGAAATTGTATTGTATTTACCCAGATAAAGTTTTTATTCACTATATGTTGAAGATAATTTCATAATTAGTTTTGCTTCTTCTAGACAATTTTAACCCTATAATCATGAGTTAGCTGATAACTGAATTAGCACGATTAATATAATTATACATTTAAATAATAATTTATTATTTTAACAAATAAATTATATTTAATAAGGAAACAAAATCTGTACATCTTTAATAAAACATGGTTAAATATATTTTTGAGGTTTAGATTTTATAATTAAAACAAAATTATATATCGGTTTGCGTTTATAAATGGGGCTTAGGGTTTAGATTTTACAATTAAAACAAAATTATATGTCGATTTGGGTTTATAAAGGAGTGGTTAGAGTTTAGATTTTACAATTAAAACGAAATTATATATCGGTTTGGGTTGATAAAATAGTGCTTAGGGTTTAGATTTTACAATTAAAACGAAATTATATATCGGTTTGGGTTGATAAAATAGTGGTTAGAGTTTAGATTTTACAATTAAAATGAAATTATATATCGGTTTGGGTTGATCAAATAGTGGTTATATGTGTACATATTTTGTTTCCATAATTTTTTCTATAAATTATATATCGGTATGGGTTGATCAAATAGTGGTATAGTAAATGAGTTAACACGGTAAATATAAACTTATGACATAAATCATAAATTATCGGGATACAAAACAATTTAACACGATATATTTATAAACTTATATGTATATATATATTGTTATCATGGTAATTCAATAGTTATTCATCTAACTTATAACATGATTTTACTTATGTATTTGATAAACAGTATTGTCGATACTTATATCATTATCTCGCTAAATAATTTGTTAGATGCGAAAGATTATTTTTGTTCACTTATACAAATTGATGAGAGAGAACTAATTATATATTTAACAATGCTATATTCTTAATTTGTTGGTCAACTGAGTATAGAAATTTAATTCACCCAAAAAATATTTTGTACCCTCTAAATATTTCTTTTTTTTTGCCTTATTAACATAAAACCTAAAAAATTGGGCCTTTTTCTATTTTATTCTTAGCAAATAAGTTTTTTCTATTTTTTTACTAAAAACGGGCCTTTATACATAGGGAGGGTGGGGGAATTGGGCCCTTTAACACTAAAAAAATATTTTAAAAATGAAAATACTAGGCCCTTGGGCCGTCATCCGTCTGCCCTACCCATTTGAGCCGGGCCTGTTTATAATTCCGCTATGTAAACAATATTATAGCGTTTTATGTGTGTTAAGAATGTCTAGATATCTTGTAGTGTATAGAAGATCTACCCTTAGAAGATCTAAGAATGAATAAACACAACGTGACACTGTTGAAACTCTATTATACATATGATCTTTACTTTCTACCCCTACCATCATTTGATAAATATTTCAAAAAATATTTAAAAATAAAAACATGAAGGGTTGATTGGGTGATTCATTTAGGACGAACATGGAAGATAAAATATCCTGCAATAGATAACTTAGTTATTATTTTGTTAAAAATGTTATAAAATAAAATAAGAGTTACTCTACTAACTCACCTCAATTTAGTATTGAGGTAAATTTTTGGGAGACTATGAAGTGGCAGAAGGAGGTGGTAATATATGGTAAAACATTTAACACACAACTAAGTTAGCAGGATAAAGACAAAATAATTGATAATCAAAACATAGTTTTAAGTGGATAACCCAAGTTTTAACTGAAGTGCCGATAGAAGATGGAGAGACGAGGAACTCAAAACATTCTAAGCGAGATAGATCAAAGGTTAATATGTTAAGAAGTTATTTTGCTAATGCAACTCAATTTGGTCTTGAGGTGTCGAGTTGGGATATTTCGAGATGGTAGTCGGGATAGAAGAAGTAGGGTAAAAGAAATTACTTCAAAAAGTTAGTGGAGTAAAGGTGGTTGTTAGCGGATAACCCAAGACATAACTTGAGATGCTGTTTTAGATGATTTTGGAAGGGTGGGAAAGTCTGCAAATCCTAAAGAGTTGAGTCGTTGGTTAGAATGTAAGGTTACTAAAACAAAACGAAAGTTATTCATATACATCAATTTGGTTCTGAATAATATCATTGCGCGTTTTATGTTAACTCTTTTGCCATGCTAACTTAGTTGTTTGTTAACTCTTTTTATCATGTATCACCACCTTCTTCTGCCAGTTTTGAAACTCCCAAAAAAACACCTGAATACCAAATTGACGTGATTTTGCAGAGTAACTTTTGTTTTAATTTATATTATTTTTAACAAAGTAATCTTTGAATTATTTATTTCATGATGTTCTTACTGATCTTACTTTTGCTAATGAACATTTTCTATTTGCTAACATCTATGTTACCGCATTAAAATTGTATCATAACAATTATCAAATGATAATATTGTTATCCTCCATTTAATGCTTCTGCTTTAGCGATAAAATTTCTTAGGATGGAAGGGTTATATCTGTCTATTTCAGCCAATCTTCAAAGAGAGCCCATCGGCCAGGTGAAGAGTAACGACCACAAATCCACTTCACTCCACTAGTTCACCCACTTCGATTTATAGAGAGCGCCATTTGGCCAGCTACAGATCTCCATCCTCACCACACTTATGGATCCATCCCCTTGGTTCCTACATCATCTGGTATCAGAGCTAAACGCTCCAAATCAGGTTTTATCTATCCTTTACTTTAGTCTGTCAATTTTTTCGTTTTTTTTCTGTCTGTTTGTTTTCTTTTGTTTCTTATTGAGATATGTATTTTGTTGTTCTATTTTGCTTGTGTATCTTCTAAAAATAAAACCCCATAAATTTTTCATTTAAATCTGGTTATTTAGTTGTGTAAGACCGTTCTTTTTCCTATATCTTTTTATTTTGAGTTTTAGACCTTTCAACTTCATGTTAACTTGATCGATTTGTTCTTTGAGAGCCTGCTATGTTTTTTAACATATGAGAACAAGGAGGAGACGTGAACATGGCTCAGATGCGTGCTGCTATTCAAACTAAACTCCAAACTCTTGGAGATCGACTAACAAGGATTGAACAGCTAGCACCTTATCGAAGAGAACCCAATAGAAACAACAATGCTCGTGGAGTAAATCATGTAGAAGATGAGTTGTTTGATGAAAATGAAGATCCACCAGGTTACGAAGCAGGCCATAGACCAAGAAAGCAACATAACCGAGCTGGAGGTAGAGAAGAGGAAACAGGGCAAGGAAATAGAGATGTGAAGCTCACAGCGCCAATCCAAATGAATACATTGATTGGGAAGGCGTATGGAGTATATCTTTGAGTACTACAACTAGTCGGATCAAAGAAACGTATCTCTAGTTGCTGCTCAACTGACTGAAGTTTTTTTAGCTCGTTGGGATAGAGATGTGTCTGAAAAGAGAAGGCATAGACATGTTCCAATCATAACTTGGGAAGATATGAGGTTTCAATTGAGGAAGAGACAAGAACACAACACATTTTTCTATGATTTTTCCTACAAAAAATTTGGTAAGAAATATTTCCTACCAAATACCTACCAAAATTGTACAAATAACAGAAATCGTAGGAAATTGAGAGAAAAATTACTACAAAAACGGAAGTTAGAAAGTCCTAGGAAAATTCTTACCAAATCCTACAAACAAATTTGTCATAAGAAATATCATAAGAAATTAAAAGGAATATGAAAGGCAAATGTTTCAAAAGAATTTGGAAAGAAAGTTTCTTTCAGTTTTCCTACGAATTTCTTCAAAAAAATGTTCCGTATGTTAATCGAAGGATTATTTCCTACCAATTTCTTACAAAATATATTTTTATGCCTTTATATCATAAGTCTCGGATCTTAGCACTTAGATCTAAAACGTACTTGAAGTAGGGAGAACTTGAATTTTTTTTCCTAATTCATCACCCAATTTGCAAAGGCGGTAAAAATTTTCATTCCATTTTCCTACAGATTTTTACAGTTGTTTCATTTGATTTTGCTACGATATATGCGGTAGGAAATCATTTATTTTCTTGTAGTCCCTACTTATTGTTACAAAGATTTACAGAAGAAAATTTGGAAACTTACTCAAGGGTCTAAATATGTTAAAGAATATTTTGATGAGTTTGAAACGCTTAAGAACATATTGGAGACTGAGCATTCTGAGGAGACCTTGATGGGGCAATTCATAGACGGTCTACAAGATCGAATTGCTAGGAAAGTGGAGAGAGGAAAACCTAGCATGATATTGACGAGTTGCTGCATCTTGTAGTTCAAGCTGAGCAACATAACAAACGGAAAAATCTCTCACAAACCGGAGCAAATCTACTTAGAATCAACAACCTTACATATTTTTGGACAAAGGAAAGTCTATTGAGACAGAATCCAGATTCAAAAGGCCTTTACCAGAAAGTTCTAAAAACTCCAATCTTGGACAAGGGAAGACTCAAATTCAAAAACATTGTGACATAACTTGTTTTAAGTGTCAGGGTAACTTGTTTTAGGTGTCTAGAAAAGAACATTATGCATGGGATTGTCCAAACCAGCGAGTCATGATTTTAAAAGGCAATGGAGAATATAAGTCTGAAGATGAGAAGGAGTTTGAAGCTTAAAAACTCAGTAAAAGATACTATGCACTACGCGGACACAATAGAACTTCTAGTTATAAGGAGAGCTCTCAACGGTCTCTTTGAACCAGAGATTACCAAAGAGAAAACATCTTCCACTCTAAGCGCACTATCTATTCTAAGGTATGTAGTTTGATCATTGATGGAGGTTCTTGTACTAACGTGGCTACCAATTATTTCGTTGATAAGTTAGGTCTTCAGAAGACAAAGCATCCTCAACCATATCGACTTAAGTGGCTAAATGATGACACTGAGTTTTAAATCAATGAGCAAGTTGTAGTGCCATTTAGCATAGGGAAGTATGTAGGTCAAGTTTTGTGTGACGTGGTTCCTATGCAAGCTGGACATCTACTTTTAGGTCGTCCTTGGCAGTTTAATAAAGAAACACTACACAATTGTTTATGTAACACCTTTTACTATTTTGAAATCTCTTGGTCCTCAAACACAGGTGCAACTAATGATCTTTAAGGAAGCTTTGTTTTCAGGTCTTGAAACGCAAGATTTACCAGCTACTATTATAGAGCTTCTTGACAAATTCAATGATGTTTTCTAGAAGATATTTCACCTAGACCACCTACTAGAGGAATTGAGCATCAGATTGATCTGGTTCCAGGGGCACCTTGGCCAAACTGAGCTGCTTACAGAGTAAATCCAGAATAAGCAAAGGAGCTAGAAAAACAAGTGCAAGACTTGATGTCTAAGGCTATATCCGTGAGAGCTTAAGCCCATGTGTTGTTCATGTTCTTCTAGTAACTAAGAAAGATGGAAATTGGAGAATGTGTGTGTATTGCCGAGCTATCAACAATATCACTTTCTAGTATAGGCATCCAATTCCAAGGCTTGATAACATGCTAGATCAACTCAATGGAGCAACTATCTTCTCAAAAATAGATCTAAGGAGCGGTTATCACCAAGTAAGGATGAAAGAAGGAGATAAATGGAAAACAGCGTTTAAAACAGAACAAGGGTTGTATGAATGGCTGGTCATACCATTTGAACTCACGATAGCTCCAAGTACATTCATGAGACTTATAAACCACGTTCTAAGGACTTTCATCTGTAAGTTTGATGTGGTTTATTTTGATGGTATCTTGATCTATAGCTCTAATCTTGAAAACCACTTACATCATCTTGAATAGGTTCTTGAAATGCTTAAGGTTAAAAACTTTAATGCTAATCTTAAGAAATGTACATTTTCCACTGATCAAGTTACTTTTCTAGGATTTTTTTGTAAGTTCTTAAGGTTTGATGGTTGGTGAGGAAAAGATCAAAGCAATACAAGACTAGCCAACACCATCCAACATTGGGCATGTTAGAATATGGTCTGGCTAGTTTCTACAGATGATTTGTGGAGGATTTTGGTACCATTGCTGCACCACTCACCTTGGTGATCAAAAATAATGTGGAATTTAAATGGGTTCAAGCTCAAGAAGAAACATTCAATAAGCTAAAAGACAGCTTCACACATGCGCCTGTTTTCGTCCTTTTTAACTTTGATAAAAAATTTGAAATTGAATGTGATGCTTCTGGTATAGGTATAAGAGCTGTCCTAACTCAAGGAGGAAAATCAGTTGCATACTCTAGTAATAAACTTAGTGGAGCTTCCCTCAGCTACCCTAATTATGATAAGAATTTCTACGCATGGGTAAGGTCTCTTGAAACTTGGCAACATTATTTACTATCAAGAGAGCTTGTTATATATACAGATCATGAGACGCTCAAGCATCTAAGAGGACAAACAATGCTTAAGAAGAAGCATGCAAAATGGCTTGAGTTCGTAGAGATTTTTCTTTATGTAATCAAGTACAAGAAGGCTAAGGAGAACATTCTAGCTTAAGCATTATCGAAGAGATACGCTCTAATCAGTACATTGGAGGCTAAAATCATGGTATTCGAAGATATCAAAGAAATATATGAAGATGATCCAAATTTAAAGAAATATTCAAGGAACCCAAGAAAGCTGCTTATATATGGAGCATTATACCAGCATAATGGATTCTTGTTCAAGGATAAGAGGTTTTGTATTCCATAGGGGTGTATGAGAGAGTTGATAACAATAGAAGCATACACATGAGACATGAAAGATTCCCAAACCTGAGAAAGTCAAAGCTTGCATCGCGAGGAGATGGTCCCTTTTGATTGCTAGAAAAGATCAACGATAATGCTTACAAAATTGAACTATCAAGTGTGAGATGAATATCTCTTCTACTTTCAATGTTACTAATTTATCTCCTTTCAATGCAGTTGCACTAGTTCTGAGGTAAGAAACATTTCAAGAGGGAGGAGATGATGAAGACATTGTAACTGATTTCACTGAATCTGAGGAAGATATCATCAATATTCCCACAATAAATCAAGCACCAAGAACTAAAGCAGGCAAAAGGAAACTAAGAGAGGAGTTAAACAAGTTTGTAGAGAACCTCATTGTCATCATGGAGCATGAAGAGATTCAAGAAGATGAGATTAACAAGAAGTGCTAGAAAATATTCAAAAACAAAATACTTCCACAAATATGTTTCTAATCGTTCTTGATGGAATTAAAAAAACTACTTTGTTTAGCATTTCAGAAAAAGAGAAACCCGCCAATCTAGAAAATCCGCCTGCTTAAGAAGATCAGTTGCTACAAGTAAAAACCCGCCAGGTTGCAATTTGCCATGTATGTTTTGCTAGTCTAGTAAAAGCGTGTTTTTTCTCTCTTTTTGCAGGAATATGACAGTTGCCTTTCTTTTAAGTGTATTTTCTTTTAAGTCCTTTAAGGTTTTGTTGTTTTGCAAGTTTAGTCCATTTATTATGTAATAATTTTGACCCTAGAAGGTCCCTAGCTGCTGGACTCTTATATAAAGTCCCTTCTCAGATATGTAACTCTTTAAGTTGAATGATATAAAATGAATGTTTTCTTAAGTTTACTTCTGGGATAGAACCAAACACCCTCTCCTCCTTCTTGTGTGTGATTCCTTGAATATTGAGTGTTATTGACCTTTCACAGATCATTGTGGTGTCTTTTAATCCACCATATATTCATGTCATTCTCTGGATTTCAAAAAGAGCCCATCGGCCACGTGAAGAGTCACCACCACAAAATCCACTTCACTCCTCTCGTTCACCCACTTCGATCTATAGAGAGTGCCCTTCGGCCAGCTACAAATCTCCATCTTCCACCACACTTATAGATCAATCCCCTTGGTTCCTACATCAATACACACTATTTATAATTTGTGCAGGTAATGGAGGGTTTCCCCAACAGCTATGCTTGTAGTTAAGACAATTTTTGCTAATTTTCCATTTCTGTTGTTTAAGTAGTTTCTTTTTCTTTCAATTTCGAGTCTAGTCTTATTGTTGTGTCGTTTTGCTTTATTTTGGCCCTAGGGCTAGCTGAAGAACTCCTTTATAAAGTTTTTTTGCAGCTTTGTAACATTCACGCTTTTTCAATGAAGACTCAAATTTTCTTCAAAGCCGCCTCTTTGAAACCCTTGTTGCTTTGTTCTTGGATGTGTGATTCGTTCTAAGGAGAGAGTATTGATATATCAGAGATCCTTCCATCATTTGTGTGGAGCAATCAATCAACTTCACAATCCCCCTGTTTGAACCAACAAGAGAGTGCGTCAAAGCTAGTTTGTTAGTTCCCATATTGATTTAAGTCTTGTCCAAACAAGCCTTGTCTTATCATTCCCATCCATTGAAGCCTTGGAGAGAGCGTTATAGCCAGCCAAAGTTTCCCATCAATCCATCTGTTCCTCCTAACTAAGTCTTCTATTCCTAGCTATGCTCTTTTAGGAACTGTTCATTTGTGAACGTAAATATAATATCTAGATATTGCAACTGAACGCATCTATACTATTAAAGTTGAAGTACCCATTGAATTTACACTATAGTTTCAAAATGAAATAATTATCATTCCTAATCGGGTTTACACGCGGATCTAATTATTCAATGGATATGTTAATCGGGTTTAGAGATTTAATCTCTATCGTTCATTTTTTCTGTTGATAAAAAAAATTAAATTTGGTTTTCAATATTAAAGGAAAAATAATTATTACGTTTGATATTTAACTTTATTTATAAGATACAATGCCTAAAATTTAGCTTGATTGGCAAGATTTTATTAATTTTAAATATTTTATCAGGATCTTGAACGAAATACTAAACATGAAATATTTTAATATTCCTTTTAATAGAAACATGGAATATTAGATTATTTTTTTAATAGAAACTACCAATTTTTTTTTTGAATTGCCATTCAATATTAGTTAACTTTTTAAACTATTTTAATATTTAACTGGACGTCTGGACCTACCTAATCAATCTATATTAACATTTTTTCAAATAATTTGTTGTTATAACTTTTTATTCGTAAAAATTTGTATAAAACTTTTGCCATTTCATTAAAAATTAAAAATTTGAAGGATTATTTATTAAGGAATCATTATCCTGTTCAATTTTCTTTAGCACATAATCTTTTTTTTTTTGAAATATCTATTATGGTAAGATCAATTTCGCACAGTAAAATCAATACAAAATCAGCCAAAAAGGCTAAAATATCTCGACTAACACATACTTTCCTTTTAATCGATTGTGATAAATGTATAACACAAACAAAAAAAGAGGAAATATTTTCCTTTGACATTGATGATGGATTTTAAATGTAAGATATTCTATATCCCCTATATAGTAAAAGAGAAATGCACTTTCTCTTCCAAAAAAAAATAATTGTAAAATTACCAAAAACCTTTAACTATGAATACCCTTTGTTCTTTCATTAAGGGTACAAAAGACAAAAGACACGAATCGGGTCGGGTTACTTTAAGAATGTATAACCCGAAAATTTTAATTGGATAGTAGCCACAAAGACATCTTTAATGACCAAATCTGTTGGACTACGATGTGAAAGGCCTTCGAATTCAAAATCAGTAGCCACTATATGGTGAGAAACAAGGCTTATGGGCTACAATATCAAATGGGCGTCGAATACCAACAATTTATTGACATATCCATTATCCACAAATGATTCTTCTCTTTTGGCAATAATATGCATATGGAAGGGCCGTGGACCATTTGTCTTGGTCGGGAATGAGAATGGTGCTTTTACGGTTCGATCGGCTTATGCTCTACTTAGCGGGGATAATGTGGAAGGGCCGAATATGGCTAGATTTTTTGACAAAATTTGGAAGGCTAAGGTTCCCGAAAGGGTTCGTGTGTTCTTATGGCAGGTTGGACACCAAGTCATCTTAACGAAGGAGGAAAGGAAGAGACGACACATGGGTGATTCTGATGTATGTCAAGTGTGTAAGTTAGCCACGGAGTCTATAATTCATGTTTTGCGTGACTGTCCTGCGATGAAAGGGCTATGGAAAAGGCTGGTTCCGAGAAGAGATCATGAGCGGTTTTTCAAGGGGTCGATACTCGAGTGGGTGTATACGAATTTATGTAAGAAGGATGGGTTGGGAAGTGAGGACTGGGACGTGCTGTTTTCTATGGCAGTTTGGTGGGGGTGGAAATGGCGGTGTATGAATGTGTTTGGACAACAAGGTCATTGTCGGGATAGGGTGCAATTTGTTAAGACTATGGCAGCGGAGGTCGTTCGAGCTCAGGCTTGCCTCGGAGGAGACTTTTCGGCAGGGGAGAGAGTGGAGCGGCAGATAGCATGGAAGCTTCCATCTGAGGGATGGGTTACGGTTAATACGGATGGTGCCTCGCGTGGTAACCCGGGTCAAGCAGCGGCGGGAGGTGTAATTAGAGATGAGATAGGGAGTTGGCGAGGTGGTTTCTCACTTAACATTGGCATATGCTCGGCACCAATGGCGGAGTTGTGGGGTGTGTATTATGGGTTACTTATTGCATGGGACGGAGGGTTTAGACGTGTGGTGTTGGACGTGGATTCCGTTCTGGTGGTGGGTTTTTTGCAGTCAGGGGTGAGTGATGCTCATCCGTTGGCGTTCCTGGTACGTTTGTGCCAAGGCTTTATATCAAGGGACTGGCTAGTCCGGGTTACTCATGTGTATAGAGAAGCTAATCGTCTGGTGGATGGATTAGCGAACTATGCGTTTTCTTTAGCGCTGGGGTTTCTTTCTTTGGTTGGATGCCCGAGTGAGCTCAATTCGATTTTGTTAGAGGATATGTGTGGGACTTCGATTTCACAGACTGTTCGGGTGTAATTTTTTGTTTGTTTTGAGTACATTTTAGGAGACCTTGTCTCCTTTTTCATACCAAAAAAAAAATATATGCATATGGAAAAAATCAATTTATTTTAAATTCTGTTTTCGACATATTTAAAAATCTGGACACAAAATAAATAACTTGTAACTGTGGAAAATTTTTAAAAATTTGATTTACGATAAAACATTACAAATTAAGCACTATTTTAAAAATAAAATCGGAATGACTCATAATATAATAGACAAACATATTTTTATAAATATAAATTAAGGGATATTCATCTGTTAAATCAACAACCGTTTGCTTACAATGATAACTTACAATATTATTAACATCTACGGTGGTCCAGATAATATAAAATGAGTACGTATTTTTTTTTTACATAAAATGAGTACGTATATTTTCACTTATTAGTTAGGCCTGGACATTCGGGTTTTCGGATCAGGTTCGGATAGATCCCGTTCAGGTATTTAGGTATAAATCTAATTGATATACTCAAAATTATAATTATAATATTGGATAACTAAATGCTAATAATGTTAATTATTAATAATAATTTAGATATTTGTATATTGTTTGGGTTTTGTGGATACCCATTCGGGTAACGGGTATTACCCTAACCCTAATCCGAATCCACATGTTTATTAATATAAATCCCAACAAGGTTATTTACACATACCCGTACTCTATCCGAACCAATTTTTTTGGGTCGAGTATTCGGGTTCGGTTTTTTTGCCCAGCCCTTATACACATTAATAACTACTGCAAAAAATCACTGATAGGGTAAACTAATTAATTTGGGAACTACTAACATAACCAATAATAAAATTTAATACCTCCCACAAATTTTAGATAAAAATATGCAAAAATTACAACTTTCCCTCGCGCTGTAGCGCGGGTGCGATCCTAGTTTTTTCTTATAACCTAACAAACCTAAGTAGTCGACTTCAAGTACTATAAATAATCCATCGTATACACAATATGATACCATTGTCGTTGTTTACTCTTTTTTTCTTTACTCCTATATCATTTTTTCGGATTAATATTGTTTTGTTCAATGTGTTTTAATCAAAATTAACATTTTCTTTCAGTTTCTTTATTATTTCTTACTTAAATAAACTAATAATAACTATGTATTTTATGAAGGATTCCAATTTAACATAGTTAGCGAAGCCTAAGCAAGAGAAGTCTAAACAGGGAAAGCCTGAAAAAAGATTCATATGAAGAATTGGAGTATAAGCCAAATGCAGATTTTAAAGAAAAAGGGTCTTCAAAATCTGGATTACGAAATAATGAGTATAAATGTAACTGGTAAGACTAAAAATAAAATTTCCTACAAAGATTTCATGAATTTTGTGTACACGTTAAAGGCGTATGTGGCCATTAATTATTTAAAAAAGCAATATATTTTAAGATGTAACGAGACAAAATCAATAGAAAAAAGGGAGCCAAACTTCAAGCTGAATTTCAATTCCTTAGTTTTAGATCCAAGCCAAAAATGATTAATTTATCATATATTAATTATTTATTTACCGTAAAAATGATATAAAAATATTTATAATATTTTGATTTTATCAAAAAAGAAATAAAACTAAGCTCCCGTAAGAATATGATCGGGTATATCTCTTCAAAAATATTAACCTAACGGGTTCTTTAAAACTATACACAATTATTTAGCCATAGCCAAAATTAAACTCTAATGTTATAGACTAAATTAAGTTTACAATAATAAAAAACTATACAAATAAGATTATCGGGTTTACAAATATCAGTTAGTCTACTAAAAGTTTTCTAAAACTATTTGTTAAAAAAACAAATTCACAATAAATTTCATACAAAATATTCATGTCAAATTAAAACCAAAAAAATATACAATATATGCATATTTATATTAAAATCAAACCTAATATACACATGCTATTTACTTTTTATAGTTAAAATATACAAATCAATACGCGATTTAGTCTCTATAGAATTAAAATTAAAAAATATAAGTAAATGCGCTATTCTGTGTATCTAATACTATTGAACACCAAATATTAATACAAAACTGATTAATAGATTATATGTTAGTCATTATTTAAAACCCGTCTTTCGTGCGAAAGCACGGGTCATCCACTAGGGGATAATTTTAATTAAATAATTCATTTTTATTAACAAGGGTTGAGGTAACTACCGTACTCGATATATTTTAAGGTTTTTCAAAACATACAATATATGCGTACGTATATTACAAACCATATGAATTTACAACTGTACAATAATACATAATATTCGGTTTATCATATAGTACAAATCTATACTATTAAACACCAAATATTTATACAATACAGTAAATATTTTAGAAATTTGTTCCAAAACAATATTTCAATCGTGCGGAAGCACGGGTTATCCTCTAGTTATATATAAAGTGCTCGTGTCTAGTTCTGATTTTTTATCTTGATATTATATTTAGATGTATTTTTTCCGTTTTTTGTGAGTTTGTAACAATATTTAGAAACATATTGTAATTAACATATAATTCAATGAAAATGACATTTTTTTAGTTAATAATTCAATCTATACTATTAAAAGGGGAGCATTTTTTATAGGTGTAGCTAAACAGATTAAATAGAAAAAATAAAATAAAATGTAATCCTTTACCTACAGCCAAACAGAATTAATGACAGATTTTCATATGCTTTAAAATAAATAAAAAATCAAAATTAATAACTAACCAATATTTATGGAAATCATAATAAATTTGTTTCCATAAAATGAGGCTTATTAAATTCGAAGTTGTATATTTGTAAACGTATTTTAGATTTTTGTAATAATTTTACTTAATTTAAACTAATATATATTTCAAAATATTATAATATTTTAATTTTTGAAACATTGGAAATAAATTGATATTTATAGTATTTTAAATTTTATATATGTAATATATAAACAGTTTAAATTAGGTAAATAAACGTTTAAAAAGAGTAAATACTCTAAATATTTAAATTCTATAGAAATTTAAGTATTATCAATATTTACTTCGAGACGATTAATTATAAATACTATAAATATTTAAATACTATAGAAGTTTAAGTAAATTTCTACTTTGGACGATTAATTAATTCAAAGATTTAAGGTATTTTCAGAAAATTTAAGAGACTGAGATTTTCCAGATCTCTTATACATTCCCTTCAAGCATATTTTATAAATTATTATTCCAAATATTTTACATATTTGATGATACCAAACCATTTTAAATATGAGTACTAGATTTTAACCCGTGGTACACGTGGAGAAAACTTTTGTATTTTTAATTTTTTAATTCAATTCTTTTAGTTGTGCTGGAATTTGGTTAAAATCAGTTTGATCCGATATGTCGTATATTAGTGTTGTTAAAAACATAGTATAATGAAATTCTAACACGTTTTGAAGTATAAGATTATGATATTTTAATATTTTAATAATACGATTCAAATTCGTCCATACAGCCCGTGTATAAATATTATTTTTAAAATTTGCAATAATTGCTTCTATATGTATTTCGCATAACAATACTAATCCGTTTTAACCCGTTTCCAATATACAAATTTTAACCCAAAGATCTGACAGTCGTAAATAAAATCAATGAGATGTGGGCTTAGTTCAGTGGCCTATCGGCCTTATAGACCCAAAGATCTTGAACGTCAGTTTTCTAGCTTAAGTCTTTTAAATCAATCAGTTTTTACATCAGACTTCACAACTGTTCAGTGAATGGTTTGATGAAGCTGTTCCTGTTGGAGGTTTTACCCAAACATTATCTCACACTTTTGTTTGTTCATTGCGAAGAATCTAACAATATTTCGACACTACACATATTATTATTCTTTTTGCAAAAGATACACTCTTGTCACTTGGCAATTATAGAGCTCTAAAACTTACGAACCTTATAATACAAAACCTATCATTGACTGACCGACACATAAATAATGGGCAGCCTTTGCTTCTCTGTGGCTGCTGGTCTCTTTGATGACCTTTTTAAAATTTAAATACGACAAGGCAAATAAATACATTAATATTTTCTAAAAATAAAAATTATACATTATTGCTTTGTATAAATTGGTCTAGAAATAATATTTAACTTATGCAACTTGTTCATTACTGGTCTAGTAAGTTGAACTTATGCAATTAGTCTGATACTTCGCAATGAACAAACAATATGATACTAATTGCATAAGTTCAACTTACTAGACCAGTAAATATACACACATGACACACCCATCTTATATGATATATACTTTTTATAACGAATGATTTTACATAGAAAACTAGAGAAAATTGAAGGATGACAACCATGCCTTCGAACATATCTCCGACAAACCTTTTACGGACCAGCTTATCCGAATCGCAAATATGTTGTTCTTACAATTCATTCAATTTAAAACATAGATGTATAGATCTTGATTGATCTTGATTATCAATAGGGCAAATGTTTATTGCTTACTTAAACGAGATCCCAAATTATTGATTGATTGGTTGAGTTAATTTATCATTTCTATTCTGATTTTCGTTTTGCTTGTTCATCCAAGTCAACGTCCTCTTTCTCATTGTATTTTTCAGCAAATATAGTTAAGCTTTCTACAATAGAATGAATGTTTTATGAACTGTTTGTGAGTTTCTTAAATATTAACTCGTATTTACTTTTATTTTATTAGGTATTTTATGTTATTGTGTCATAGGTTTATTTTCCTGTAAATTTTGTAATTATATTTTTATATTCATACGAAAAAAAATTAACGTCTCATATTTTTCTTATTAAACCGTTCCATGAGTTTCTTTAAAAATTGATATTATCTTCCTTCTCTCCTCTCTTGTTTGTTTAGCCACTATTGGGGTAAGTATACCCCTACTTCACATTTTTGGTATCAACCAAAAAAAATATCAATAGGTCAATGAAAATTCAAATTAACCTGGAAAAAATAAATGTCGGAAAGCAGTTGAAAATTACATTTAAAAAGTTGGTCAATTTTGGTTACTTTTTTTTTTATTAGATACTATATATAGGTCAATACCTATACATATATGCAAATTTTTATTTATTCATATGATGTTTTCTTACAACATTCCATGACTATTTAAGATTACTAACCTAAAAAAATGTGAACACATATCAATTTTTATATAAATAATAATTTTATGCATGAAGGGTTTAATAGTTATCAAAATAAATAATACATGTACCGTGTTGATTTGTCAAACTTTCCCAAACAAGACCCTTTAATTTCAACTATCTTCCATTTTTCTTTTGTCCAATATCTTCCATTTTATATATGTGAAAATGATCAATTTATTGAATAAAGGACATGTGATGAATCGGACTGATTTCTTATTTATTATTTTCTACAAGAAATTGATATCAATTCTAAAACATCAAAAATTCAAAATTCATTCTTCATTTTATTTCATTTCCTTTATTTTTTTTTGTGTTGATCAACCATTTTATTTTGTTTCATCCATTTAGTGTAATTTTGGTAGATAAGAACATCGTCTGTCACATCAAGATTTCAATGATCCATGTAACTGGCCATTTACAAAAATCTATTCACTATTAATATAACAAGGATAATTGAAACAAATGATAGTTCTTAAAAGACGGTAGGGTTTGTCCAAATTAGGACAAGGACGCCCACAAGGCCACAACCACAGCACTCGTACCATATATGAGATTTTAGGGTTAATTATGTAGTGGAGAACATCTGAAAAAGAGAAGTCAACCCTATATAATTAGATTCAGGCATTTAAATAAATATTAGCATGGGGAAAAAAAACAAGTATGTGCATGTATCAATCATACATATACACTTCTCTCTCGATTGTTCTTCCATCTTTATCTCATCTCTTTATCTCTTATTATTAGGTTTTATTCTTTTGTTTGGCGTGACAAGTTTCCCATAACCATTTTTGGAAAAATTCAAATCATTGTTTCAGTTTTACCCCATGCTACATTAGAAGGTTTTAATTGGTCTTGGTCTTGGTCTCTTTGTATTAATATAATATTTTTATCTTTAGAGATGTCTAACATGATTCAGTAAAACCTAAGTACTGGATTACGTATTGAACATGTAACAAGTTAAAGCATTCGAACAAAATATTGAAACTTTAAAAGAAAATATATAATGCTACGTGTTTATATGAAAAAAAATTCAAACTAACTCTTAACCAAATTAAACATGTTTTAATTTGTATATACTATCACACAAACATTTATGAGATTTTATTCATAATTATTCTTTTATTCAAAACAGTACTTTTGTACTACTGGGATACCATGTCTCTAAATGATTATAATACGACACACAAATTAAAATAATACAGATACCCATCTAAGTTTATATATTTAATGTATAATATTTTTCTAACCACATATTATATATATATATACTAGGTTTTGACCCCCGCTACAGCGCAGAGGAAATAATTACTTATATATAAATTTTAACGGATTATTAAAAATAATTTGTTTAATTTTTTACTAAAATTTTTTTTTAACGGATTAAAATATATTAAAGTTTAATTTTATTACAGTGCAGTCGATTACAATGAATCATATATTTGTATAATAAGTTTAAATAGATTACCAAAAAAATAAGTTTAAATAAAATAATAAAAGGAAAAAGCGAGTAGATAATAATATATTGAGTTTTTCTACAATTAAAAAAAGGATGAAAATTTGATAACACGATAAATTATTCAATTTGACCATTTTTGTAGTAGAAGTAGGAATAGACGTAAAAATTACATACTACAATATATTTTTTGAAGGACCAACCCGTAACATAATTCATATCGTAAAAACATTATTCACAACTCGTTTTACCATTATAATTGTGATTTAAAAAAATTACCAGTGAACTATCTAAAATTTACGTAGTTTGATATATAATATTTTATCAATAAAACTTATGTCTCCAAATTTAGATCTTTGTATTGAAAACAATAGTTATAGTATTTTAAATCTAAATTTTTTATATATTTGAACCTTTTAATTATAATATTTTGAAACTTTTAAAATTTTTAAATATGCTCATGTAACAATGATTTTAATATTGGTCATATTTATAATGATTTTAAATCATTGTCCAAAATATTTAACCGAGTGTAATTGAGTATCATATG
>NW_006238920.1:4792701-4795213 GCF_000375325.1 Capsella rubella | reverse complement strand
ATATATAATAACCACAAACTAATTACATTTAAAATATCAATTCTTTGATAGGTAATTAATGAAGAACAAGTATGTACCATTCCGTATTTGGGTGTAAATATGTAAACAACTGTCCCAATTAGCTAATTTGAGTTGATTTATTAAATTTGTCGGGAAAAAAAATGGAGGACAAGTGCCTACAAGAAAAATCTCAAAGTATACCAGATTAATTTTAAATTACGAAACTCAAAAGATTAATCAAATAAACCTGGAGCTGACAAATTTTATAAAAGATTGGAGATAGCATATCATATTTTAAAAAGAGATTGCACCGTTGAGACAGATCTGCATGTACACCTGCCAATTTTATTCTTATGGAAAAGATACTTTTCATTATTTATAATATTTATCTCCCAATGAATGGGTACGGTGTGAATATTGATTAACTAAACTACAAACTTTTCATAAAAAAGAATTTGTTAGCACTTAGCAAAACAAACAGTTTTGTTCACTTTTTGGGTTCTTTTACTGTTTTTTTTTAATTGGCCACTTTTTATATAGTCTTATGGGTTATTTTTGTCATGGATAGAGTAGAAAACTTCTAATAAATTTTGTAGTCTGCCATAAGTAAATGATTTGGAGACAAAGTCACAAGCGTACCCATATCTCCATGGATAATATCATAATTCATACCAATGTTCATATCCAACAAAGTTCATTAATATATTCGTTTCCTGCATTATTACAAATTCATGTGTTCTTCCACATTAATATAATTGAGTGAAAGTGCCCTACAGCTTTCTAATTAATTTGCATGTGTTCGGTATGCCACTTACTTCCTCTGTCCATGATATGTTACACTTTATTAAATTGTATTTTATCTGTGTACTGTTTCACTTATACTTATCGAAGATCTTGTTTTATCATGATATTTATCAATATGCTGCATCATTCATGTTGTAGAAAGATCTTTATTTCTAGTCCTGGGATTACGTTTTAATCCGAACCAACTGAACCGAGGAAGCCAAAATTTTTGGTTAACGACATTAGCTCTAGGCAAAAAAACCGGAACTGAGAACCCAAACCGAATACCTAAAATGAACTAGAACCGGTTTTTCAAAATACTATATTCGGAACCTTAATTACCTCTAATCCGAATAATCTAAACAAAACCTGAACTAAAATCTAATTCCCGAAGTATCTGAAATATGTGTGTACATCTAAAAATATTAGTTATATTTTATACTTCTAATAATACACATATCTAAAACAAGAATTATAAACTCCAATATATTAGTTTTTCGGGTAATTTGGATTTTTGTGTGTATATAGTCATATTTAGATTTAAAATATCCGAATGGATCTAGTTAGGATAATCTATTTGAATATACCCAAAATCCAAAAAAACATTACCGGGTACCCGAGTGCCAAGGGATAAGCGGCACCAAATAGAAGTAGCAACTCGAATTGATCGGGAAACCGGAATCAATTGGTTTGACCAAAATTAAAATCCGGAGCCATATATAAGGCTAATATGTCATTAACCCAAATCAAATGATATCTCTAAATAAACTGTCCAATATTAGACGTCTACTATTATGGTTCTCTAAATAAACTGTCTAAAAAACTGTCTATATGGTTCTATTTGGTTAGATAACCATATATGGTGTAAATTTTGGATGGTGAGAACATGTTTCAGGTGCATATTCACGCCCCTACTAGATACATTGCCTTATCTTATAAGATCTCAGTGACCAATATATGTCAATCTTCTTTGTTTTACTTGGGTCTTAGTGATTTTGACTTCCACTATACAAAAGTCAATCCGATAACTTGTGGCTACGTTGTCCCACTTCCTACTGCGTTGTGATTCTTAGCAGGACACGTTTTCGAATGTTCGCATCGCATATGCTGTCGATATAAAGTTATATGGTCTTTTATGAAAGAAAGGATAAAATAATGATCAGAGATATCATAATAGTTAAAATGCTAAACATGGTTTATAAAACATTGCGGTATAGATATAGATAACGTTGTTTTCTTAACACAAGATAATGATACCAAAAGAGATGCATCGTATATAGATTTTTGATAAATGATTGTGCAAAAATAGATGTCGGTATGATATAAGATCAGAGCGAGACAAAATTGTTTGCTGCTATGTGCAAGCACTATAATTTACGGTAAAACCTAGATAAGTGAATAATAGTTTGTTAATTTATCGATATATAAATTAGACTGAAAAGATTTTCTAATATTATAGAAAATTGTCTATTGAAACATTGATTTATAGAAAAAATATTATATTTTCTCACTAATAAAAATTTCCTCTATTTTAAATTCTAGTGTATAAGATGTGTTAGACTTCGTCTTCTATTCCGTTTATTAGATTTTCTCAAGTTTCTATAAAAAAATTATATTAATTTTAGTTTTTATGACTATTTAAATCATGTAGTATTCATTTCTATTGGTTGATTTCTTTATATATATATATATATATATATATATATATATATATATTATTATTAATTAT